>NC_056726.1:825033539-825271039 GCF_019279795.1 Protopterus annectens
TTGTTGTTGTGTCTTTCGTCTTTTCCCGGTTAGGGGTCGCCACAGTGGAACTCCAGTCCGCTAATGATTGGTAGTTGATTTTTACGTGCAGAGTTACCAGTCTTAACGCACAACCTTCAATGAAGGTACACCCATTCACGCATGTCTCCACGCAGAAGACGTTCTAGTTGAGAATCGAACCGGACAGCGACTTACTGTGAGGCGACAACGCTACCGCAGCACCTGAGACAGTGTAATGCACATTTGATATTTAGAGAGTCATTTAAACCAGGGAAGGAGTCTGCATTAAGATGAAGCTGCCATTTCAGTTCTCGTATCTCAAGCATAGGCATTCATAGGCAAATACTAGGGTATCAGTCTGCAGACTATTACAAGCCTAGCCAGTAGTCAGAAGTCAGAATCAAACCCTGTACCTTGCAGTTCTGTGGTTAACACCTTAACCATTACACCAATTCCTCCCTAAAACACATCGATTCCTCCTCAAAACAGAAATACTACCCAGTTGTTAACCAGGTAGGCCCACATACCTTTCTCAGGGTTGACCAGAAATCAATATCTGGTTCATTAACTTTCTCAAGGTCACACAGTAGGCAATGATACTGGAGGGAGCCAAACCTATATCCTGGGAACTGCAACTCACAGCCGTAATCTTCTGAACCGACTTGGTCACAAAATAGTGTCAACATCACCAAAAAAGGCATCCACTTGTTCAATCACAAAAAAACTTAAACTTCTGAAAATTGTGGCAAAGTAAACTGTGTTTACATAATGCATTTTTAAATCTTTATTCCTTATTGCCGTACAGTGTTCTTTAATGTGGCTAGAAAGTTTTTTACCAGTCTTACCTACATAAAAACTGGTACAAGTGTTGCAAAGCCCAGCATACACTACATTAGAGCCATGGCAGTCAAAAAATCTGTTTAATTTTGATGTTGCAATGTTCAAGAGAATAACATTAACCTGTGTAAATAAAATCACATACAACACACAAACCACAAGAAAACATACCTGCCGGTCTATTAACACCATCAGTGTCTTTTAATAAAAAAGGAAAGTCTGAATGTTCAAAAGATGCACGTAATGACTTGGTTTTCTTATGTGAGAAGGTGGGAGAATCACCTAAAACAGCTGCGACTTCCCTGCTGATACAAACAATATTCCAGTTAGTAGAAATAATGTTCCAAATAGGTATTAGATCCAAGCTGACAGAAGAGAGAAGCTGGAGGTTCGGTCCAAGGTAGTGGCCTGACTGGGTGTCATGGAAGCATTGTCCAATGCAGAGTTCTGATTGGATCTCAGTACAAACCCATTTTTTTTTTTTTTTTTTTACAACTGGTTGAAACTTAAAAGGTCCTTGAATAGCTTACTTCAGTGAAAATACAATTAGCTACTTGAGGTAGTTGCTGTTAACAAATAGGCTGCTTAGGAAGCTACCTTCCCTAAAGAAAGTTTCATAATTGCTAATAATGTACGATAGCCTTATAAATTGTCCCACTGCAATATTCCTTTTCATAAACAGGGGATTTTGGCTATTAAAATCAAGGAAGTTATTTCTGTATGTCTACTTATGAAAAATACTGTATTCCCAGCTAAGGGAAGCAGCGTTTATAGAAAATTTCTGTATCCAGGAATTGAACTTTTGCACCGCAAACAAACTGTGAAATCAAGAAAAGGAAAGCTATTGGAAAGGAAATGTTCTTGCTGTGTACCCTGCCAAAAAAAATGTCATCAATGTAACATCAATATAATTTAATTTTATGGAAATCAGGCAGGTGGATGAGGGTATGAGTCTCCCATGCACTTAATACCAGATTTGCAAAAAAAAGGAGCCAGTTTGGACCCCATAGCCATTCCTTTGACTAGCTGATATATGACATTGTTAAAATGGAAAAAAGCTACCATGGAGTACTGTATAAGTAAGGTTGCAAATAGTTTCTATCTTGCTCTCGGAAAAAGCCGATCATTGAGTAAGGAATGTTTTCAAGTATTTAAGACCCTCCTTATGTGGAATATTAGTGTATACAGACTATGTCCAATGTTAACAAGCAGTCTGTTCGCCTCAGTTGGTTGATAACTATAATAAAACATAACACTGATAAATATATGGATAGCATGGGAAAATAGCAATTATACAATAAAAATGATTATTCTAAAATGTGCATATTGGCTGGCTAAAGCAATTAATCAGCATGCCTGCCCACTGTAAATCCAACATTACCAATAATAATTCACAGCAGCTATAGCTACTAATAATGAATAGCTGCAACTGCCATAGTTCTTCACTCTACAATGCAAAGAAAATAACCCCCACCCTTAGAGTGATGGAAGGGAGACATCCATGCTTCCCCAAAGTCAGCAATTAAAAAAAAAAACACAAATACATCCAGCTCACTACTAGGATATCAGAAGTTTGCAAGCAACCTCATATAAACAGTAGGACACATACACACCTTGACTCCCAGAGGCAAAATAATAGTGCATTATGCTGAATGTACTGTGCAAGAGTCATCACATACATGTCCAACAGATGGACAGTACATTCTTTAAACCAATCCTACATATGAGAAGCTGTAAGTGTCTTTACACAGTGGCATCATTTAGAAAAGGTAAACTGTTTTCTTAAATAACACCATTGTGTAACAGCAACAGTCCATTCTTGTGTGTGGGTAATGCAAGATTTTCCCCATAGTTGGCTTTGATCAGTAGGGCTTCACTCCGTGATCAAACCACACCAACTCTGAGAAAATCCTGCATTACCCACACCCAGCTGTGGACTACTGCTAAATCAAGCTTTTCAAAGTCCATGGGCTTGACATTAGGACTTATTACTGTACAAGGTGACTTCACTAACTACAAAACAATAAATGACAGAACACTTACCAAATCCTTCACTTTCCACCCTCTTTTAGAATATTACCTACTACAATATTCTACTACATTAAAATTGTATTCAAAGTTCTGAAGATCAAAATAGAAAGTAGAGTAAAAGCAGATTCTAAACTGATATAAGCTGACAAATAGGTCTGCTGTACTTCTTTTGTTTTCCATGCGACATTTAAAGTTAGATAACTTTTTTATTTATTTATTATTTATTTATTTTACATTTGTTAACCGGGCTAGTCCAACTGGATACATGTCCATTTTCAGTGGAGGCCCAACGAGAAAAGCTCCGCTCTCTAACACATGATACAAACAGTATATACACAAAACATAAGGCATTACAAGCATGAAAAATATATACACAAATTCAAAAATAAAGCATGAAAAGTATGTACACAGTATAAAGGAATTTCAAGCACAAAATACTTAGGGCATTTGAATGACAATAAGAGGAAAGTACAGAAAGGTAATAGGAGATAAAGCTGTTACTTGAGTATTGGAATGGGTAGAATAAGATGGGATACAATAGGGAGTTTAGAAGTTAGCAGTAGAATATAGGGAAGGGTATAGATACAAGTTTAGAGAGAGCATTTCTAGTAAAATTGAGAACACTAAAAGCTTAGAGCTGGGAGAAAGCAAGACATATGCAGGAGATGTGAGGAGCAGAAAGATCAGCTTGGGTTGTTGCAGGAGCATAGCCAGTGGTTGGTTAGATAGTGTTCAAGTTTAGTTTTAAACAGAGAGATGGAGGTTTGGGTTGTCAGGTCGGGAGGAAGTTGATTCCATATTTTACCAACTGAGTTGGAAAATATAGTCTCACCTGCAGTGTTCTTAGATAGAGAGGTTTGAATCAGTATTTTACTAGATGAGCGAAGGTTTTTTAGGTTGTTGTAGGGCTTTATAAGGGTGGAGAGCATAGGTGTATTATCAGGGTGGTGAAGGGCTTTCTGGGCTATAGAGAGCTGATAGTATAGAATTAGGTGGGGTAGCTCTAGCCATTCTAGGTAGTGGAGGTTTCTGCAATGATGTGTTTTGTATGGGGAGGCAGTGGCAAATCTGGCAATGTTATTGTAGGTTGATGTAAGCTTATTGATGTTATATTTGGAAAGGTTAGTATATACAGGGGAAGCATATAGTAGTGTAGTGATAAGATGTGTTCTGGCTATGGTAGTTCTAGCTTCTGGAGTTAAGAATTATTTGATTCTGTAAAGAGAACCTAATTTTCTATTAGTTGCTTTTATGATTGAGTTAATATGAAAGTCAAATTTAAGTTGGTTGTCAATAGTTATGCCTAAGAGTTTGGTTGTTTGGTCAGGGGAGATAAGGGTGCCATTGTTAGAAGTAAGAGAGAAGTTAATAGAGGGGGAATGGTGTGTAGGTGAGAAGAGGAGAAGTTTAGTTTTCTTAGGGTTTAGAAGAAGACAGTGATTAGAGAACCATTGCTCTATGGTAGTAAAAGTTTTTGGGTAAGGTAGTGTAGGTCATTTTGGTTGGAGGCAGAACAAATGATGGTGGTATCATCAGAGTATTGAATACAAGTAGTTAGAGGGGTGACAAGGTGTAGGTCGTTAATAAAGATGGAAAATGAAAGAGGACCTAGGATGGAGCCCTGAGGGACTCCTAGAGAGGTAGGTAGAAGCTCCGAAAGATTGTTGTTCCATAACACTGCTTGTTTCCTATTTTGAAGATAGGAAGTAAACCAGTTTAAGGCAATGCTATCAAGAGAAAGAGATTTTAAGCGATGTAAGAGTAGTTGGCGATTCACCATGTCAAAAGCTTTTGACAGATCTACAAAGAAGGCTGATGAAAGAAGATTGTTATTTCGGTTATTATTAATGGAGTCGATAAAGGATAGTAAGGCTGTGGTGGTGCTATGGTAGGGACGAAATCCATGTTGGCAGTTTGCTAGGAGATTATTGTATAGGAGGTGATTAAGTAGCTGTTTGTGGATGCATTTCTCCATTATTTTTGCTATAGGAGATAGCAGCGCAACAGGGCGGTAGTTAGAGTATTCAAAAGAATCACCCCCTTTAAAGAGAGGGATGATGTGGGAGATTTTCCAGAGTGAAGGTATAGTACTTTCTTTTACGGTTCTGTTAATTAGTATAGAGATCGGGTAGGCAATAGCTTTAGCTCCTAGCTGGAGATATTCTGCAGGTATTTTTGTCGGCTGAGGGCGTAGAAGGTTTAAGTTTTTGAAGTAGGTAAAGAATATAGGAGGTGGGTATGGGTTTAAGATGAAATGGTGGCGGGGTGCAGTTAGGGTTACCTAGTAGAGCAGGGTCAGGGCTTTGTTGGTTAGCTAGATTAAGTATTGTAGAAGTAAAGAAGTTATTGAAAGCATTTGCAGTATGTAAGGGAGAGTCGGGGTGGGAGCCTAGTGGGCTGGGAGTTTCAACTTTGCCGGGGGATAGTAGTGTGTTTATAGAAATCCAGAATTTTTGTGGGTGATGTTGGGAGGAACTCTGTAACTGGGTGTAAAAGTTTTTTTTATCTTGTATGATAGTTAGTTTGGTCATGTTTCTTTTTTGTTTGAAATTAAGGTGGTCAAGTGAGTCTTTAGTGGTTCGCCATTTAGACCAGGCTTTGTTCCTACTAATGATAAGTTGTTTAGTGTTACTTGTAAGCCATTGTGCTGTCCTGGATTTCATGCATATAGAGCGCGTGGGGGCATGATGATCAGGAATGGTAAGAAAGGTATGGTTAAAGTGGTTAACAGCGTTGTCTAATGGTAGGGTTTGTAGAGGTGACTAGTTGACTAGGCTAAGTTCATATTGAAACTGATGGGGGTCAAAATGTTTTTTGCTGCGAGATAATCGGATGAGGGGAGGTTTTGCTAGATGTGTTTTGTGCCTGATAATGTATGTTAGTGAGTGGTCACTAAGGTAATCTGGGAGGGTTCCTGTTGAATATTTTTGTTGGGGGCTATTTGTCAGGATCCAGTCTAGTATGGTTTCTTTATTATTGGTTTTATTTGTTCTAGTTGTTGAATTAATGGTTTGATGGAATCCATGGAGGTTAATATGGGTAGATGGATTCTTTTGTTTGCATACGTTCCAATCAATGTTGAAGTCGCCTAATAATATAGTTTCTTGAGGGAGAGTGGTTGAGAACCAGTTAAGTAGGCCTTCTAATAATGGAGGATTGTTGCCTGGGGGAAGATAAGCACAGATAATATTTATAGTTGTGTGTGGATTGAGGGAGAGTTTGGCTATAATAATTTCACTATCAGTGTCATTTGGAGGGGTATAACTAGCTTTACATACTTCTAGTCCAGTTTTGTAGAGTATGGCTACTCCTCCCCCTTTTTTTTTAGGACGGTCTTGTCTTAGGATGTTATAGCCAGGGGGGATAATTTCATTGTCTTTTATAGTGGGTTTAAGCCAGGTTTCGGTAAGGCAGAAAATGTCAAATTGTTGGACTTCTAGTAGGGCATGAAGAGCCGGAACTTTGTTGCAAATGCTACGGATATTAAGATGTGCTATAGAGAGAGATTTGGGAGATGAGGTGTGTGGTGTAGACACAGATTTCCTATGTAGTGAATTAAGGGGAAGTACAGGGGTTCCAGGGCCTGGATTAGGGTGTATGTCCCCATCCCTTAATGACAAACTTTGTTTGAGTGAGGGCTTATAGTAGTAGATGTGTTTTGAGAGTGTGTGAATAAGATATTTAATATGTGAGAGACGATGGTATTTTGGTTCAAGATATGAGTTGTTGTATATGGGGCAGAGATAGTTAGTGAGTATAGTTGGGGGGGTAGTTAGGGTGTTTATGTGGGATGCTAACAGTGGAACTTAGAGGTAGCTCATAGTAGGTTATGATATAGGTAGAGGAGAGAGAAGTTAATACAGTTAGTAGAAGGAGTGGGAGGTGTGTGTGGGACATGTTGAGTTGAGTAAGAGACTGTATTATTTTAAGGTATATGGTCAGAGAGGTAGTGGGTGGGTGAGGGTGGAGATAGTTGATGAGTGGGTGGAGAGAGGAAGAGGTTCAAATTTGTGAAGGTTGTGGAGGGTGTGGCTATGTGGTGATAAATGTAGAGGCTGCAGGGGCGGGTGAGATTTGGGGGCAGGGAGGGGAGCGGAGTGAGCCCGCAGGGCGAACGGAACGGGAAGAGCCAAAGGAGTAGAAAAGTGCAGAGAGGAAACAATCAGCCAGGTAAAAGAAGCAGGTAAGTGAGACAGTGATAGTGTGACTAGTAAGAAGAAATTGAGTGTGCTATAAGCAGATTTACAGTAAACAGATCTCAAAGGGAGGTAGATAGGCCAGGGGAAGGAAAATGTGTGTAATAGTGTAAAGCTCAAGGTAGAAGGCAGGAAAACCAGTAAGCTTATCAGAGGTAGAGCGAGGGAGGAAGTATAATAACAAGGGAGCTGTGCAGTAGGCAAAAGTTAGAAGCAGGTTTGTGGAGGAAGGTAGTGGGAGTACAGCAGGAATGGAAGTAAGGAGAGCAAAGCTGTATTAAGGGAGGAGAGATAGTGAAAGAGTAAGGGTAAAATGGCAGCGTAGGAAAGAGGGTCTGGTTCGAAAGATAATGGGGACTGGTGCTGGCTGCTGGTAGTCCTGGGCAGGTTGGTAGGCTAGGCACGCAGTTACAGAGTATAGGGTAATATCTAGGCTTTGCATACTTAGACAGTCCTTCCTTTAGGTATAGGACAATAGACAAGATTACTGTCTGGATGTAGGTAGTGGACACAGTTCTGGACACAGTTCGACTCCGCCAGTAGGGCCAGGAGTCCTAGATTAGATGTAGCTTGGTCCCAATAAAAAGGGGGAAAGTATTCTGGGTGGGAGAGAGAGATGTAGAAGGGAGAACAAGAAGTTACTTTAAACGTCAACTAAATACAGAATTAGAATAGTTAACTAAGCACTTTTAAAAATAAACTTGCCCTTTAGCAGTAAAAAAACACACTTTTAACATATTCCTATGTAGATGTGGCTAACATAGTTAACTAAGCATCTTTTAGAATAAACTTGCAAAATACATAAGTAGATTAGGTAACTAAGCACTTTTAAAAATAAACTTGCCCTTTAGCAGTAAAAAAACACACATTTTAACATATTCCTATGTAGATGTGGCTAACATAGTTAACTAAGCATCTTTAAGAAAAAACATGCCCTTTAGCAGTAAAAAGACACACTTTTAACATATTCCTATGTAGATGTGGCTAACTGATAGGAGCGCTATATTCTATAATGGCGATTAGTTAATTAACGCTAAACGCTGTTTACAAGCGTAACTAAGAAAACAATCTAACTCACATTAAACACTATAGCAGCCCCTTGCATCTAATTATCTAACCAACAACATGATACATGCTTTACTATAGCAATAACCCAAGCCTGGGTGTGGGTAATGTTGGATTTACCCACGGTTGGTGTGGTTTGGTCAAGAGGGCGAAGCCCGAGTGGCCAAAGACAACCGTGGGTAAATCCAGCATTACCCACACCCAGAAGTGGGTTATTGCTATTATACAATGACATTATTTAAGAAAAGAAATACTTACTTTTCTTAAATAATGGCATTGTATACTGCCTCCTTGCTGCCCTTCCGCAGCTGTCTGGTATTCTGAGGCAGTTCTGATGTACTGCGCATGCGTAGGCTTATGCAGTACATCAGAGCTGCGGGTGGAAGCAACAGAGAAAGCAAGATCTCCGTTGCTTTTTACAAAGTGTCTCGCTATGTTAAATGGGTTTAACATAGCGAGACAGCTTTAAAAAAGCAACGAAGAATCTCTGTTACTTTTGTTAAAGCTGTCTCGCTATGTTAAACCCATTTAACATAGCGAGACAGCTTTAAAAAAAAAGCAACGGAGAAAGGAAGATCTCTGTTACATTTTTTAAAGCCGTCTTGCTATGTTAAATTCCTTTAACTTAGCAAGACAGTGTCTAAAAAGCAACGGAGATCTTGTGTTCTCCATTGCTGTAAAAAAAAAAGACTTATACTAATGGAAAAAGTCTGGGCGACCGGACCTTTTTCCATTAGTATAAGTCTGATTTACAACGTGCATGCTGACCAATCAGCGTGCATGTTTTGGAATATTAATGGGGGGGCGTTCTATAATTGACTTTTAAACCTTTCTCACAACTACAATGTAATTTCTTCCATGTACAGTAAGAAATTACTGTTGTCAATGTGCAATTACCAAGTACAAAAAAGACCAAATGGCCATATTACTTTCTCTCTTTTAAGCTTAATCTCTACCATTTATCACTACATGAACTTATTTTATACTCCACATGCAGTTTCTCAACAGTACTACATATGCTCAGTAAGTTTTACTCAGCCTTATACACCAAACTAGTACATGCCTGCAGATTCTTTCAAAGCAGAAACATCTCTACTCATGAATACATTATTCTCTGATCCAACCTGAACGCAGACAAAATCAGCCTAATACAGCAGCTGACAAATGAACTGCAGCATTCTCAGTGTTTATTTATAACACTGAGCTAGATTCAGAAAAACTGTGGTGACTGGTGCAGCGAATGCCATCAACACCTGCGCAAGACGGTGCCAAACGGCAACATCTAGAACCATGAGCACAACAATGCTCTCTACAGGGAATCTGAAAGTCTTTTTTAGTGAGAATTTGCATGTGCTTCACGATATGTAAACTGTTTGGATGCAACAAGGGGGATTCAAGCAGTGTCAAAGACCAGTAAACATTCTACAAAACAAGTGACATTTCTGTATATATATTCTGTAAGATCTGTTTTTACCTTACGGATTTGTTGTATCTCTCTCATTGCTAATCGGATTGAAGGGTAAAGCCTTGGAATTGCTCGATGTCCCTGATTTTCTTCATCAGAAAAATGTTGTGGCGATGTCTTCACTAATTCTTTCATGGGTGACCCAAGCTTTTTGTCAGATATCTTTTTCAGAATTGGTGGCCTTTCTGCTACTGTAATATTTCCAGGTTGCAGAGGTACAAACATCTGGGACAACTGAAGATGGACTCGCTGTTCACCAGACAAGTGTCCTAGGTCTATGCATGCTTCATTATTCTGCACTGGATGTTTCATCAGATGTGTCAGCTCTTCATAATCAGATTCCTTGTCACTTTTCTGTAGCAAAAAAGCACATCAAGAAAAAACATTGAGAAATAAAGGAGCACATTAAGATTAATATCTTCTACATACATATACATAGTTCACCTATACTGGAAGCATGACCTCTCTAAAAAAAAATGAAGATTACATTTATAAGCTCATCTACATAACTGATTCAAGGCAAAGTTCAAAATTCTATGAAATGATTAACTTTTTTGGTGGAAAATTACTGTTAATAAAGGGGGGGGTGAGAAAATCAGAGTGATGATTGACAGGGAATCATATGCAGCAGTTAGGCAAGATGCACTGATCTTGCTTAACTCTTCTTCCTGTTCTGGTAAGTACAGCAATTATGGCTTTAGTTGTACTGATACCTGAAACTAACAATTCCTACTTCTGCAGCAGAGCAGCTGCTGCTTCATTCAAAATGGTGCTATTATTGTAAATAGTGCAGGGTTCTACAAACCCCAGCATTGTGTTTCCTGCCTTATCCAAATCATGTAAAATAACGCAGATATATAGTGGATATAAAAAGTTTACACACCCCTGTTAAAATGCCAGGTTTTTGTGATATAAAAAAATGAGACCTCAATAAATAATTTCAAAACTTTTCCCATCTTTAATGTGACCTTTAACCAGTACAATTCAATTGAAAAACAAATCTGTTGGGGGGGGGGGGGGTGACAACGCGCAATACGTTGGTTGCATAAGTATGCACACCCTTAAGTTCATATTTTGTTGTGTGCACACCCTTAAACTAATACTTTGTTGAAGCATCTTTTGATATAATTAAACCATTCAGTCTTCTTGGGTACACACCTGTCATCAATTAAAGAGACTCTGATTAACCCCAAATAAAGTTCAGCTGTCCTAGTAGGATTTTCCTGACATTTACTAGTTGCCTGCTACAGCAAAAGCCATGGTTCACAGACAGCTTAACAAAGCATCAAAGGGATCTTGTTGTTGAAAGGTATCAGTCAGGAGAAAGGTACAAAAAATTTTCCACAACATTGATATACCATGGAACACAGTGAAGACCGTCATCAAAAAGTGGGAGAAAATATGGGACAACAGTGACGCTGCACAGAACTGGAAGTCCCTCCAAAACTGATGAAAAGACAAGATGAAAACTGGTCAGGGAGGCTGCCAAGAGACCTACAGCAACACTGAAGGAATTTCTGGCAAGTATTGGTTGTATACTACATGACAACAATCTCCCATATTCTCCATATGTCTGGACTATGGGGTAGGGTTGCAAGACAGAAGCCGTTTATTACATAGAACATCATCCAGGCCTGGCTAAAATTTGCAAAACAATACATCAAGTCTCCCAAAAGCACGTAGGAAAATGTGTTATGGTCAGATGAGATCAGGTTTGAACTTTTTGGCCACAATTCAAAAAGGTACGTTTGGCGCAAAAACACTTTGCATCACCAAAAGAAAATCATCCCCACGATGAACCATGGTGGTGGCATTATCATGCTTTGGGTTTGCTTTTCTTCAGCTGGAACTGGGGCTTTAGTCAAGGTGAAGGGACTTATGAACAGTTCCAAATACCAGTCACTTTTGGCCCAAAACCTTCAGGCGTCTGCTAGAAAGCTGAAGATGAAGGGGAATTTCACCTTTCAACACAATGACCCCAAACATACATCCAAATCAACAAAAGAATGGCTTCACCAGAAAAAAATTAAAGTTTTGGAATGGCCCAGCCAGAGCCCAGACCTAAATCCAATAGAAAATCTGTGGGGTGACCTGAAGAGGACTGTGCACAAGCGATGCCCTCGCAATCTGACAGATTTGGAGTGCTTTTGCAAGGAAGAGTGGGAAATATTGCAAGTCAAGATGTGCCATGCTGATAGACTCCTACCCAAGAAGGCTGAATGCTGTAATTAAATCAAAAGGTGCTTCAACAAAGTATTAGTTTAAGGTTGTGCACACTTATGCGACCAACGTATTGTATGTTTTTTTATTTTTTCCCTAACAGATTTGTTTGTTTTTCAATTGAATTGTACAGTTATAGATCACATTAAAGGTGGAAAATGTTTTGAAATTATTTATTGTGGTCTCATTTTTTTATATCACTCTTGTTAACATGCCAGGTTTTTGTATGTAAACTTTTTATATCCACTGTATGTGGCAGTATACCAGGGGTTAAAGCTGGACCACCTTTAAAAACAGGCATTTCTACATGGTGGACCTAACCTGCTCTGAAAACAATGGGTTAATTCATTCTAATATTTTACCTTTAACTCAATTACTTCAGATTCAGTTCTATTTCCTAATTATGTCTGAATGCAAAGGATAAAACATTAACAAACAGTCCTTTCTATTATTTACACTATTCAGAGCACAAGACACCATAAGCCCAGTCAATTTTAATAGTTTCTAACAGATTGTACTTTTCAGTATATGTACTACACATGGTGCATACACTACTTCAACTGAACAGAAAACAGACAAGAAGAGTGTTTACACCCAAGTCAATGTACACACACACAAAAAAAAAAGTGATCAGAAAACAAGATTTCTTTGAAAGGCCATATGACAGGAAAGGAGGAATATTCTGTAAGAAGACAAGAAAGCTGAGTCAGTTACATGTATGGAAGCTCTACCCACCTGCCCACAAGGGACGGTTAGCAATTCCATGTAAGGCTTGATTCCAACATTTTTGTGATATTCCACCAAATCAGGTAGTGATGCATGAGCCTGGTCTTCCCCCAGAATAACATACTTTCCATTGGTCTGCACTTCAATCATGTAGTGTTTGCAGCGGTTGTCCCCTCTAAAAGATAAAAACCAAAAGTTAGACTACATGAACTGAGTACACAGCTCTGTGTTAAAGACAGCAATCAAACTGAGGAAGTGAAGTGGAGTTGTGGCTCAATGGTTACAGTTTCTCTCTTTTATTTGAAGGTCATGAGTTAGCCTCTGATATTTGGTTACTCGCTGTGCAAGTTTGTAACCATGAAGGTTTCCTCTTGGTACAGTGGTTTCTCCCATGTCCTAAAACATGTGGGGTGATTGCTTCCCTAAACTAACCACATACATTGTATGTATCCTTAACTTGTGGTCAGAATACTGGCAGAAAAGAGCTTCTCAATGAGTTAATTCACTTACACGGCTAATACCTAAAACTGATTAGCTTGCTGATATGTACGTGATTTAACCCAAGTTAATTAAGCAAAGAAAATTTAACTTCACTGTTTGTTAACCCACTGTTTACACATGGCTATTTTAGATGTTTAGTAAAGAAGTGACTGCAGCTTGTATAATTCATGATCCATCAAAATGAATATCCATGGAATCCTTTTACCTATTACCTGAGCCACAAAGACGAGGATAAATGTAACACATATGGACTGTTCACAGTAGTCAGACATCATGTTTGAGCAAGTGGGAGGAAATAACAGTACCTGAAAAAGCCCACAGAAACATGGAAGAACATACAGTTGTTCCTCCCCATTTAGACAGTAACCAGAAATAAGGATGAACCTCAGGCCATGGGCATGCAAAACTGATTTATAACACTGAACAAATCTGTTGTATAAATTGTTACAAAACCCTGAGAAATCAACTGGCCTCTCAATACAACAGTCCTTGGGGGAGGCTGTAGTTCTGCACCACTAATTGTGATCATCACCAAACGCGTTCTGCACAGATATTACCACAAGCTGTATGTGGAGTAGGGCAGTCCATAAGGCACAACAAATCACCCTGAGCATCTTGTCAAGATACTGCTGGACTGTATTGTCCCCGACGCTGCCTAGTTACCAGATATCTACACAACAAAATAGTTGCCAGATATCTACACAACAAAATTTCTCTACTTAGAGGTAATCTAATTTGTGAGGGGAAAGCCATCAACTGTCCAGATATTTGCCTCATATTTATGGTCTGTTCCTCATTAAATTTGTGTTTTTCTAGCAAAACATTGAGGATTGAAGTCACTTAATAACGACAGACATTTGAATTTCAGACATCTAGCCCTTTAAATAATGCTTGTTAACAGAGAACCTTTTACTCTAGCAAATTTCTAGGTTTATAAGAACAATATTTAAAATTTATCCCCTCGTCATTTTGACTTTGTCCAGATTTCTTGTGCTAAGAGGCTGCGAGATATGCAAGCCAGGCAAGAGACTGGGGTAGGGGGAGTGCAAAAAGAAATGTATAAAAAATAAATACATTTATTTTTTATGGATGGACATTCGAGAAACAAGAATTCCCTAAGAAACTTCTTTAAACTTCAGCTAATAAAGGAGAAGAAGCAGTGTCAAAATGGTGCCAAGCCAACCACAGTGACAGCAATACTATGACGAAGATCAGTTATCCATGTCTGTAGGTTCTGTTCTACAATCATGAAATGGTGGAAGATCATTTACAGAAGAAAAATCCCAGGTCACAGAAAGTTAAAAATAAGACTCAGTTAAGACTTACTGTAACTCAATTTCTTTGACAGATTTTATTCCGTATGCAAAGACTAACAAAATCTTCACAACACTAAACAGCAGCTTACCAACAGTATGCAGCTGGCTTAATAATTCTGATGGTACACTGTACTGGCATGGAAAAGCTACTTAACCAAAAGCTCTACATCCATGACTTCACACACATTCCCCTGAAATGGCATAATTCCTGCCCTGCTTACTTCTTTCTCAGTGCTATTAAGAGCAACTTGCTGGACAGATCTCTCACATCTGGCACTTCTGGCAAGCTATTTTTTCCTGAATAAGATACTTTGATGTGTATTAAATCCCTATCCTGTCTCCTTGCTCCTGCAGCCAATGTATATATATATATATATATATATATATATATATATATATATATATATATATATATATATATATATATACATACACACACATGCACACACACCCCTACAACAAGTCAAATATGAATGGTGGGTGTTTTGCCTGGGCCCACACCAAAGACTGAAATGTCTTTAGCTCATAGCCAACTCCACTGCCATACAGGGATAAAGAGCTGGCCAAGACCCAGGCAATCTGAGTTGGATTAGTGGTTTGGACACCTGCTGGATCCAGCTGGGGGAGGTAGGAGTGATGTGACATTGCTGGTTTACCTCTCTTTGTGAATGGGAAGAATGCCTTGGGCACAAAGTCTCATGTTAGAATCCCCAGTGGAGAATGGTGACCACAAAGGAGCACTGAAGGGCAGGGCACTCGAGGGGCCACATTATTTGTGGAAATGAGTGACACACCCTCATTGGTGCTCACTGCATATCAAACCCAAAAATATGTTACTGGGCAAGCACAGTGGATTTAGAGTGAAAAATACCTCCCCAAACTGCTGGCTAAATAAAGGCCCCTCTCAGTCAGTTTTTATCCCAGGTGAAGAGAGAACAAATGAGCCAACTGGCTGAGAGGGAAAGGATGGAAAGGCAGGAGAAGGAGAGAATGAAAAAAAGAAATGTAGTTTATAATCAAACAGCATTCTAACTGGTGGTAGAAGGCTGTTCTGGACCAACTTTCCTTCATGGACACAATGAAAAGCATAGCCAAAACTCTCCTCATTCCCAGAGTGCAACATTCCTTGATTAGAAAAACAAATCTAGGTCTCACAGGTATTTCTTCTTATAAGTGGATGAAAAGGACATACTGAAATGCCACTCTTGTCTGATGAGGTCTTCATCTCTTCTGGAACTGTTACTCACCTATCAAACACAACTGAACCTCAATGACTCCAAAGTCTGTACAGTACAGTAAAATCTGCACCTAGCAAGGTCACAGTGCTTTTTATTGCAGGTACCTATGTGAGGCCACAAGGACTCAGAAATGGGGCTCCATGCCTCTATGTGCAATACTAGCCCTTGAATCCTGAGATACCATACCACCATAAATATATACATTAAAAGGAAAAAGATGTGTGTATACATACCTTATTCAAACTACATATGCAACAGGACACAAGCCTAATGGGACTAACCTGTTTTAAAAACAGCTCTACAGAGTTAGGTAACCAGCCACTGCTCTGTTGTATTCATCTGTGCAAACCAAGAAATCTGCTACATTCTGCTAATCATAAGTACGATTTTATACTGCATTTTGCACTTTTAAACTGTATTTTTGCTATATTGCTGATTTTTTAAAGCTGTTCTTGCTGATTTGTTGACGTTTTTGTCCACTGTAGCAAAGACCTGCTGAATCTGGTTCCATTTATTAAATTCAGCATGAAACCAAGCTATTTTGTATTGGAGTGCCCCCCCTTGCATCCTTGTGGCAGAAGAGTGCAGTTAAGATTCATCTGATTGAAGGTTGCTGGCACAGGACTCAGTTTTGAGCTTATTTATTTGTTAAATTGTTTAATTCAGTTTGCACACTGTTGCTATATAAGCCCCGCATTTGTTTAACACAATTCCACAGAGTTAGGCGACCAGCCACTGCTCTGCTGTATTCATCTGTTTACAGGTAGCACACCATCACGCACTACTGTGCAGTGGGGGGGGGGGGGGGTGACCACTGGCAGTTATAAATGCAAAAAATAAAAGTTCAGTAGATAAATTCTCCCTTAGTAGCTGCCCGTGATCTGACTGAAGTCCTTAAATTGCACTTAACTGCTCAGAGAGCACCTCAACTTTGCTTCTGCCCTTAAACAGTCCCAAAACCAGCAAATCTACAATACTCTCATATCATTCAGAGATCCTCCACTAGTATAGAGCCTTTACAGAGAACTCCATTAGTATAGATCGCATCTAGAGCACCCAGATACAACACAGTGCTACATTTCCTCTGCTTACTGTGAAGAGAGGATTTAACCTAGCACTATGAATGGTCAGTTTCCTTCCATTTCTCCTACTAGCTTGTTTAACATGAGTATTCTCAGGCAGTGTATCAACTGTCTCATGTACACTAACAACCCTTAACTCATTAATTACCCAAGTACAATTTGTGAGAAATGCATCTACACTAAGAATCTGGAATAGTTTCTCCCTCGTGCACAGAACAGTAACTCTGAACAGGTTGTTAGTTCACAAACTACACCTCCTACACAAACCATGCACTCAACACATAAACCATCATATGTGGAGGAACTCATCAGAAACCTACCTAAACATCAGAGACCTTACAAACATGCTACACCTAAAACAGCACCTATTGCACTCAATGCACAAAAATACAAGCACCAGTGGCTCACCAAATAAGCACTTAAGGCAAAGCACATCTAAACCA
The DNA here is from genome assembly GCF_019279795.1 of Protopterus annectens. Taxonomy (NCBI): domain Eukaryota; kingdom Metazoa; phylum Chordata; order Ceratodontiformes; family Protopteridae; genus Protopterus; species Protopterus annectens. Next base: position 825,050,660 of record NC_056726.1, read on the forward strand.
AATTTTTTAGTCATAGGTGACTGCATTGTGAGACACATAAATGCCCCACTTCACCAGGCTAGACAAAGAGAAGGTTACAGTCAACTGTCTACTGGGTGCCAGGATCCGTCAGATTACACATGCACTCAAGTCACACAACAAGTTATGACTCTGTCATAGTTCATGCTGGTGTGAATGACTTGAGATGCACCTCACTTGACTATATGAAGAGTGAGACAGGATTGAGCTCTATGAATGTGTGTCTCAAGCAGGTATGTCCCTAGCCTTGAGCAGCATTCTACCCTTACCTAGGTTGATGCCCATGCTGTTTATCTGGACCTACTTGAGTCAATCAGATTACAATCAAACACGCTAGTGATGGGCGATTTTAACTATCCCTCCATTGACTGAGAAACTTGTATGAGTACCAACATGCTCGCACAAAGGTTCCTGGACTTTGTTAACACTAATGCCCTGGAACAAATAGTATGCAACCCCACAAGGGAATCAAATATTCTCGTCCTTATCCTCACCAAAGAATAGTTATGTAAAATCTTACCATAACCATAGACATCCTTCTCTTCCATGTTGCAGTATTCTAAACATGAGGGATCCTCTGGCTGAGGTGACCTGAATGTCCAGCCCATATACAAAGGCTTAGCCTGGCTGCTGTACGGTGCGTGGGGCATCACACGTAAGGTACATTAAACCATGGGCCATAAATGTGATGTCCACACGCACAGAACTGAATGCCCCAGTTGGACAATAGTCTAAGGGTAGCTGATCAGGATGCCATCCAGAGATGGAAATTAAAGAATAGGAAGAATAAGAAGAGGAGACAGAAGTCCTAAATAGGGCAGGAGGGAGGGACAGGAATACTGCAACATGGAAGAGAAGGACATCTATGGTTATGCTAAGATTTTACACAACTATTCTATGTCCTTCTCTTCTCATGTTGCAGTATTCTAAACATGAGGGAGAGTAACAAAGCTCAGCATGCATTATGGTAGGTGGAAGTGGAGGAACTCTCTATGAATCCATGCTGGATGGCTTTAGCAAAGCCTTCCCTAGCCCTAGAGATATAGTCCAGCTTGTAATGTTTAGTGAATGTGTGGACTTAGGACCATGTGGCAATCTCTAGGATAGTGGCTGTATCTAATCCTTTCAAAAAAACCCTGAGGAGCCCACAGCCCTGGTGCAGTGGGCCCACACAGTGTAAGGAAGGTGTTTTTCATGAAAGGAGTAGCAAAAGGAAATAGTGTTGAAATCCAAGAAGATATTGTTTGCTTGAATACAGTTTTCCTCAGAGCCCTGGGGTGAAAGGATACAAACAACTGCTTTGGCTTTCTGATGTTCTTAGTCTTGTCTAGGTAAAATCTAAGTTGTCTGTGAACATCAAGGGAATGGAGCACTCTCTCACTGTCATTTTGTGGTGAAGGAAAGGATGTGGGTAAGTGGATGGACTGGTTAAGTGATAGTTCATTAACCACTTTAGGCATGAAGGGATGGTTTTGTACGAAGAAAGACCCTATCCTTATGAAATATCAGGTATGGTGGGTTAGCCATGAGTGCTTGGAGTTCTGAGACCCTTCTCTATGAAATTAGAGCTACAAGAAGCCCTATTTTCCAAGTGCACATCTTTAAGGTGGCTCATGCTGCTGGCTCGAAAGGGGCAGTAGTGAGTTTTTCTAGAATGAAATTCAGGTGCCAAGGAGGATGGATAGGTTTCCTTGGAGGCCTGATATGAAGTACCCCCTTAAGGAAAAGTTTTACCTCTAATCTAGATAACAAAGGTGGATTGAGAGGTAAGCAAGCAGAGATAGCTGATAAATGGACTTTTACGGAGGAATATGAAAGTTCAGACTTAAGGAGCTCACACAAATAAGACAAAACTAGAGGTACATCTGCCTGAAAAGGATCTAGCAGTCTGTGAAGACACCGACTGGAGAACCTTTTCCACTTGGATAGGTAGGATCTCCTGGTAGTGGGTTTCCTGGTCTCCTGCAGGACAGAAAGCACATCCTCTGAATAAAGGTGTCTAAAAGGGATAAAATGTTTATCACCCACAGGATTAGTCTCGGGGTTTGAAGGTGTGGATAGATAAGTGAACTGTTCTGTTGTGTGATGAGGTCCAACTTGTGGCAATTGCCCTTGACTAGAGAAAAAAGTAGGGGGAACCATTGCTGCCTTGGCCAAAAGGGGGTCACCAACAAGGTTTCTGGTTTGTCCTGTTGCATTTTCAGAAAGACTTTCTGTATCAGAGGGAAGGTGGAGCTGCATAAAGAAACATCCACTTCCAGGACAGTGAGAAGGTGTCCACCCTCCAGGCTTATGGGGGAGGGAGTTCTTGCACAGAATAGCTTCAGCTGTCTGTTCTGAGGGGAGGCAAATAGATCTATTTGTGGTGTACCCCACTGTTGGACTATGTCTAGGAAGACATCTCTGTGCAGCATTCATTCATGATTCCATGATAATGACCTGCTGAAAGCATCCACCTGAACATTATTATGAGATGGAATGTAAACTGCTTGCAGGGTCACCTTGGAGAGGGTAGCTATTTCTCAAACTTGGATGGCCAGCCTGCAGACTAAGTAGGATTTTGTCCCCCCTTGCTTGTTGATATAGCACAGGACTGTGGTGTTGTCTGTAAAGATTCTTAGAGGTCCTGGGTGTATGAAGGGAAGGAATCATTTAGGGCTATGATAGGGGCAGTCATTACCCTGATATTGATGTGTTTTTTTCCAAAGACAGGGGTCTCACTGGCCCTGGACCTTCAATCCATTCATAGTTGGGACCCATCCCACATCTGATACATCCATGTACATCTGCTGAACCACAGGGACTGGTTGTAATGGTAGTCCTGGGTTCAGGTGAACTTGTTGGCTCCACCATAAGATCTCTTTCTTGAGACATGCAAGGAATGGTATCTGAAACTCCAGTGGGTAGTCATGTTGGGACCAAACAGTCGTCAGGTACCATTGAAATTTTCTCATGTGGAACCTGGCTAGGGGCAACATGGGAAGCATGGCTGCCATAAATTCCAAGAGGTGTAGGAACTCCCTGGCCAAAATGCAGCTGGCTAGGAGTAGGTCCTGGAAGCAAGTAGTCAAAGCTGTGACCTTTTCAGGTGGAAGAAAGGCCTTCATCAAATCTGTTCTTATTCTGCAACCCAGAAACACCTGGTCCTGGGAGGGAGTAAGTGAAGATTTGAGATAGTTGATTGTGAATCCTAGGCCTTTAAGGAGGGAAATGGTGAATTGTAGGTGCCTTTGTAGAGTATTTAGATGATCTGCCTGGATAAGGAGCTTATCTAAGTATGGGAAAATTTGAACACCTTTTGTTCTGCAAAAGTCCAGTACAGGAGCTAGACATTTTGTGAATACCCTTCGTGCTGTGGACAAACCAAAGGGCAAGGCAGTAATCAGAGAGTGCAAGGAATGCACTGCAAAATGCAGGAATTTCCGATAAGAAGGTTGGATAGGGATGTGAAGATATGCATCCTTCAGGTGTAACGTGGCCAGATAAGAACTGGGGGGTCAAGGGTGGAAGAAGCGTTTGGAGGGACAGCATGTGGAAGTTGGGTACACGGAGGAAAGGATTTTGAAGGGATAGGTCCAACATGGGTCTCCATGGGTCATCCTTTATTGGGACTAGGAAGAGTCTGGACTAAAAACCTGGGTTTTCCTGTCCTGGAGGGACCTTTTGAATTGTACCCTATCTGACAAGATCATGAATGACTTGTGGGATGAGATGAATATGGTCCTTTGGAGGGTATGGGGATACCTTTTGGGAGAGGTTTTTCCCTCCAGATCATGAAATATCCTTTTTCCACTATTGACAGAACCCAGGTGTCTGAGGTGATCAGTTGCCACAGGGGAAGACAGTGAGAGAGGCGCACAGAAAGGGGAAGATGGAGTGTTAAGATTCTGACAGTCATGCACTGTTAGGTCTGTCATGAAAGGGCGGTCTTGGAGTAGTTTGAGAGGAGGTAGGACTGTTTGAGGAAGGCTTTCTGGCCTGGTTTGCTGGAGGGTAGAGTGGAAGCCTTCCTGACAAATGTGACTTTGGCTGGGTAGTTTCTATGAAACTTAGGCACTGGTGAGACAAAAAGGTGTTTGAGTTCCTGCAGCTCCTTGCTCTTTTCCTGCAGGTTTTTAAATAGTTCTGCTAACTGCTTTGCAGAAAGAAAGCCATTGTCAAGAGGAGTGTTTATAATTTTGCTTTTGAAATCATCAGGCAATGGTTGTAGCCTGAGCCAGGGGTACTTACCTATGGAGGACTGAGGCGGAGGCAGCTGACATGGCTGATGCTTTTGCAGCATCATAGCTGCATTTTATAGACTGTCTAGTGACCTGTGCAGCTAATGAAAATGTAGAAGCCACCTGTGCCTTAGTGGGTGAATCTGTAATTAAGTTCAGTTGATCCATGGCTTGTGAGACCAGGTCCAAAGCACATTTGACCATAAGCATTTGGTAAGTGATGGCTCTAAAGGCCAGGGTAGAGGATGTGTAGATTTTCTCCCCTAACCTTCCCAATATTTTACCATCTTTATCCGATGGGAGCAAGGAAAACGAGGGAATCTGTCTGGATTGTTTACACGGAGAGACAACATACAAGACAAGCCAAAACTTACTTTCAAACATGTCAAGTGAAATACCAAAATAATGCCCTGAGATTCTGGCAAACTATCAATCTCCTCCTCAACCCTGGAAAACCACCTATGCCACCCTGACAACTAACAGTTCTACACCCACTTCATCACTTCAATTACTTCATTACTAAATAAAACAGCAAATTCCCCTCTTTCCATACCTTCCCCCGTCAACTTCAACACTTTGCTTTTCTCTCTTATATCAGTCCAAACTAGTTATATAAAAATCACCTATGTAAATTAATGTACTCCTGCTTTAGATCAGCTACCAGGTGACTTTCTAAAACTAGCTGCCACATCCATCTCTTACCCTATATCTATCTTAAAAATGCACACGCAGATACTAAACTATTTTCTTAAAACAACCTACTATCTAATACTCAACATAGCTTTCACCCAAAACATAGTAACAACACAGCTATTACATGTTTCACCAACACCATAAATCTCCTCAAAAACAAAAGCCAACATGTCTCTGCCACCTTCCTTTATATGTCAAAAACTTTTGACACTGTATCACATCAAATACTTAATAAACTTGCCTCTTTCATCTTCAGCCTTAATTCCCTATACTGGTTTCACAGCTCTCTCTCTCTAACCGTAAACAAGCCACCTTATGGGATAATAACCTCTCTCCCCTACTTCCCATTACTGTCGGTTTCCCACAAGGTTCCATCCTTGGCCCTCTACTTTTCATTCGTTTTACCAATGATCTTTGTTCTGCTGCAAAACCTGCCTCAGTCATTCAATATGCTGATGATTCTTCCCTTATCTGCTCAGCCCCACCATGAATGAACTCCAAGAAAAAACTCTAAAAAAAACTCTAACAAAACAAAGCTTATGGTCTTTAGCAATACCTCTGTAAAAAATATCCAATCACCTCTCTCTGTCTTTTCCTCCAACAGTACTAAAATAGAACCCATTGAACATACAAAACATCTCGGTGTTACTCTTGACAATGGCCTGAAGTTTGATAAACACACAGCATTTAAAGATGAAAAAAATCCATGTTAAACTCGGTGCTCTTTCTAGGGATAAACTATCTTGCCAATCATGCCAGACTTACAACAGCTAGAACACACCTTCTATATCTACCCTTCTTTACTACTCCAAAAGATTCATCAACCTTCGCAAATAAGATTTGAATAACCTCAAAGCTTGCTATAATAAAATAGTCAAATTTGCCTCAAACCAGTCTTATAGAGCACATCATTGCATTGCCCTTCAGCATCTGAACTGGATCGAACTCCCTAACCTGCTATCTCTCGATCAACTAATAATTGCCCACTTAGTCATCTATAAACCTGACTTCTGTCCAGCTCCATCAGACCTTGTGCAACCCTACACTAATCTCAGTTCACTCAGGTCAGCAGATTAAGTACTGCTTAAAGTTATTGAAACTCATAACTCATACGATGACTCCTTATACACCCACACAATAGCTAAATCCTGGAATTCTCTCCCCCAGCATATTCTATCGATACCTGACACTCAGAACTTCAAACAGCTCCTAAAAGAATATTTCTCAAATCACTGGTTATGCTCCTGTACACCATCGGGCTAAGTTATTCCTACCCTCCTTCACTGTTTGCTAACTCATTTCTCTCTCTCAGCCTATAGCTATATTGGTAATCCTGACTTATTTTATACATAAAACAAACATCTTTTCTGACTCTGTATGATGTTCTATATGTCTAAATTCTGTTTATACCTTGATTTTAACTTATGTATATATTTTATCTCTGTTTAGTTGTATGACATTTTAAAATTATGTTTGGCTTTGCTTGTACTGCTGCTTTATCTTAATTGTACTATATTCAGTATTTTGTAACGGTTTGTAATTTGTTGGAGCTTTTCTCCCCGGGTCTCCACTGAAAATGGGCCATTTGGCCCAGTCTGACACTACCCTGTAATTAAATTTAATAAATATATAAATAAATCAGGGACTTTACAGAACCTGTCTGGTCTTTCTGGGGCTGGTGGCTGAGAATCTAGAGCTTTGGAAGCTAAGGAAAAGGTGCCCAAGTAGGCTGGGATAACTGGACGAATGGCCGAGGGGAGGGGGATTCCATCTGCAGAAGTTCATAATATCTCTTTTGAACTTCTGCATGTGTGTGGTATCCAATTTGAAGTACTCCCTCATTTTGGAAATAGTTTCCCCAAAGGTGATGTCTTCATGTGGGGAATCACATTCTAGAGAGTCCTCTTCCTTAGAACAATATCCTAAGGGAGAAGCCAGTTGTGAGGAATATGAAAAGGACTCATCTGAAGAGGAAGGTGTCTGTGGATGGGGCAAGGGTGCCTAAAGGAGGAGGCCTGGGACTCCAAGTTGGGAGACCAGAAAGAGTCTGTGAGGAAGTAGGCCTAAGGGCCATAAAGGCCTGGAAAAGAGACTGAAAGAATGACTGCAAATCAGGACTACCTTCTGAAGGAGCAGACAAATGCTTAGACTTCTGTCTCTTTTTTAGAAAAGGAGTCTCTTGTCTGGGCTGAGCAGGTGTAGGCCTAGGATCTGAGGACACCAGAGGATTAAAAGAGCTTTTCTCAGTAATGGAAGCTGCCATAAGCCATTCGGTTGAACCTGGCTCCCCCCTGACATCGGAAGCAGACGTTGCTGGTACCTCCATGGATGTGCAGGCTGGTTAAACTAGGGCAGCATCTGAAACAGTACCTACCAAAGTCACCAAAGCTACTGGACGTACCTCACTCCCTAGATTGGTGGCTGGTGGGACGTCCGAACTCGGAGGCACAGGCGTTTTTTCCAGCCTTGCTACTTTGGCCTTTTTTCTCAGTGGTTCGGCCGATACGACAGGCATCACTTCCATGCACAAAGCAAGTCACTTAAGACTGCACAGAGTTTTAGGAACAAACGACTGGCAAATGGAACACACTTTTTAGTTGTGGGAAGGCCCTAAACAAAAGAGGCAGAGTTTGTGGCTGTCTTTGTGCATAATTTGGCATCTGCACTTACATTTTCCCTTCCTAGATGACATGGATTGAACCAGCTTAAGGAGAGAGCAAAAAAACAGCAACCACAATAGAAAATGTTTCCGAATGGGGTATTTACCTGTGTGAAAATACTGGTGCAGAGCAGAACGAGCGAGCTGATGTTCGACTGGTGGCAGAGAAGTTCTGAGGTCTGTGCATGTGGACATCACATTTATGGCCCATGGTTTATGGCACCTACATGTGACGTCCCACATACCATACAGCAGCCAGACTAAGCATTTGTATATGGGCCAGACATTCAGGTCACAGGTGGAGGATCCCTCATATTTAGAATACTGCAACATGAGAATAGGACATCATGGGTAACCACTGCACCACCACAAGTATAGGACCCTTAATGGTTAAATCTGATCACAAGTCAGTCACACTTAAAGTAGCCAAAACACCTAAACCTCTCTTAGGTGAAATCAGGATAAACAATTTCACCAAAGCTAATTAATACCCTCCTAAGGGATGGCATAAATAATTTCCAAGCTCCTGTTCCCACAGATGGCACTGACAACTATACTAAGGTATACACAAATGCCCTGTACCAAACACTTACACAAATGTATTGACACAGATATACGTGAGAGGATCAAAACAAGATGCTCAAGAAAACACAAGCCTCCCTGGTGAACATCTAGCATTAATCAGTTATACAACAAGAGGAAGAAGTTGCTGTCTAAGAATAAAAGGTCCCAGCACTAGAAGAACACCCTGCTATGCTTGAAAAAAAAAATAAGACAACTTGTAAAATCCTCTAATGGCAACTTTGAAAAAACTTTATCAACCATAGCCAAGAAGGATAACCATAAAGCATTCTTCATATATATCCATAACCTAAAAGATAGGATCCAGGCATGTGCTGAACTAGCTGTGGATGGCATCACACACATTGATCCTGAGAAAATAGCTAACCTATTAGTAGACAGGTTTGGTGAAAATTTTTATCTCCCATCCCCTCCAAACATTCCACAAAGCATTCCCTCTACATCTTCCCCACCTTGCATTTCCAAAAAGCAAGTAATTAGTGCTCTCTCTGGGGCCAAAAACACAACCTTTGAGCCCAGATGATATCCCAGGTTGCATTTTAAATGGTCTAACACATGAGTTAGCAACTCCATTAGGTACTCTCTTCAACCACAGCCTAAGTACTGGTTTTGTCCCTGCTGAATGGAAAATGGCAACCATCATTCCCCCTTCATAGAGGGTGCAGAGAAACAGACCCAGGGAACTACAGACCCATAAGCTTAACCAGCCTTATCTGTAAGGCCATGGAATGAATCATCAAGTACCTTATAAATAAGGATATAAGTGATCTCCAAACTCCTGATCTGACACAGTCTGTTTTTGTCAAAGGCAGGTCATGTCTGTTAAACCTTGTGAACTTCTTTGAAAATAACACCAGAGTCACAGAAGGCAGCAAATCTGTGCATACAGCCTACCTTGACTTAGCCAAGGCCTTTGACACATTCCCACATTCGGCCATAATTGATAGACTCTCCCAGTTGAATATCAATCCCTATGTCATCAGGTGGGTTGCTGAATGGCTCAACAACAGATCTCACTCAGTCAAAGTTGGGGACTTTACCTCAGCCAGCAGACGCGTCACTAGTGGAGTTCCACAGGGGTCATTGCTGGGCTCCCTTCTGACTGGAATACACTTATCAGAAGTTCAGGCCAAACAGAGGGACTGTGGCTGACTACGTTTGCTGATGACTGCAAATTAGGTGCAATCGCTGAATTCCCAATCAATGTTAATATACTTCAAGAGGGACTTACAGAAACCAATGATTGGTGCCAAGCCATGGACTCCAACTCAATGCTAAAAAATACATTATCATCACCTTCGGTAAAAACAATATCCATGCAGACTATGATGCAAATAATACCATAAGTAACAACTCAGAAGTGAGAGACTTGGGAAAGCAAGTTGACTGTAGCCTAAACTTTGACCACCATGTGTCTAATGTGGTAAGGAAGGCATTCTATGTCACACACCTCATTAGCAAAGGCATTGCCTCAAGAGCGAAAGAGGTCATAACACCTCTGTACTCGACCCTCATCAGGCCAATAATTGAGTACAATGTTCCTTAGGTATGTACCTTACTAGGCACCTGCAGCAACTTGAGAGATCTCAGAGATTTATAACCAAAAAAATTCCGGATTTCCAGCACATCATACACTGACAGACTAAAGTCACTGTACTCAGTAGCATACAGACTATTTAGAGGAGACTTGTGCCTGGCCTACATAGCAATCTCAGATGCAAACCTAATGGAAATGCTGCATATCTACAAGTCAAATGGGATAAGGGTCACCCGTTCCAAGGGCCTTAACCTGGCCTGTGACATAAATATGACCTGCTGGAGAGACAGATGTCTCTCAGAGGTTACCATTGTTTTGGAATAGGCTGTCAATTCACATCAAGCAAAGCCCCTCGATTACCCTGTTTAAGTGCTGCCTGGATTACTGGATGGGAAACCGAAAATTCCTGCTGGAGATTTCACCTATGAACGTCCTAGATATGGGCAGTCACTGCTAACTAAGACATCAAGTTTAGGAAAGATCCTTTATATTTAGTTTCTCTACTATTATATGAGGTACATACAGCTAGGCTTATAAAGATCTTTGGGTCAGTAGTCCAGTGACCACCTATGAACAAAACATTTGTATATTACTAAAGACTGTAAATTAAACTGATCAAAGCACAGTAATATCATCTATGATCCCACACGTCAAACAGCAAACACACTTCAAAACAATGACTGCAAAAGTAAACAATACAGTTACATTTCCGATCACAAAATTAGACAAAAACACTCCTGCAGAACAAAACAAATCACTAATGTTGTATATATTACCCTAAGCAGTTATAACTTCAGTGCAATTTGTAACCTCATATTGCTCACACAGCCAAGAGAGATATAACGTACGTACATCTCTTTGTAACTCAGACAACAAAAATAATTTTAACCAGCTCTGCAATTCACAAACTTCACTTAACTCATCCCACCAGCTTCCTAAACTGCACAACTGTGTTGAACATGAAAAACAATGAATTACAGCTGACCTCCTGCAAAACTACAGCATAGCTTGATGTAATTCATCACTGACCATTTTCACAGTAAAGTTTGGCCACAATAAAATGAAGTGATAAGAAGGTTGGAATCCATATGTGTACACACATTTCATGTATGTGGGCATGTGGGTGACTTATGTATATGTGTGTGTGAGATATATGTTTCTGTTTACACACACACACACACACACACACACATATATATATATATATATATATATATATATATATATATATATATGTGTGTACACACGCGCACACACACAAACCCCTTGACAGTTTAGGTGCACTCATGCTGAATTGAGACAGAAACAAAAACAGGTGCAATGTTGCAAAGAAAAAGTAGGCTCTAAGGGAGCCTGAGTCAGCTTTGCAAGCAGAAAATTAAGATTCCAAAAAGGAAGAATGGGCTTTCATGCAGGTCCAATATGAAGGACGCCTTTAAGAAATTGCTTAACCTCAAACCTAGAGGCCAAAGGAGGAGTACGTTGCAGACATGCAAAAATGGCTGACAAGTTGGCTTTCATTGAAGAGTATGCCAAGTCAACATGTAGTAGTTCAAATAGGTAGGAAAAAACAAGAGGATCCTCCCACTGAAAAGGATTCCTGATGATGTTTAAGACAACAAACAAAAAATCACTTCCATTTGGACATTTATGACTTACTGGTATTGGTGACCTCCTGCAGGGCCCTACGCGTGTCCTAAAAAAACTGGTGTCAGAAAGGAATCAAAAACCTATTACTCAAAGCGTCAAATGAACAGTGGACAGATGAGGGTGAAGGAGAGTTCCTTTGTCCTGTGTGAGAATATCTACGCAGTGAGGTAACTTTTAATGATTGGCCAGATGGAATACAAGAGGGAATCAGTGCTGTCTGGGTCTGCAAGGCCATGGAATGTATCATCATGGAACTCATAAATAAAAACATTGGTAATCTCCAAACTCTGGACCCCACCCAGTTCGGGTTTGTAAAAGGCAGATCATGTCTCCTAAACCTGATAAACTTCTTTGAAGCAGTCACCAAAGCCACAGATGAGGGTAAGGTGTTTCACACAGCCTATCTAGATCTCGCCAAGGCTTTCGATAACATCCCCCACTCTGGAATTATAGATAAACTCACTAAACTAGGTATAAATCCCTATGTCACAAGATGGGTTGCTAACTGGCTCATGGACAGAACCCACACTGTGAAAGTAGCAGACTCCAAATCCGACTTCAGACCAGTGACAAGTGGAGTACCACAGGGTTCAGTCCTCGGTCCTCTCCTGTTTGGTATATACTTCTCTGAAGTACAGGCTAACAAAGAAGGTCTTTGGCTAATGAAGTTTGCAGATGACTGCAAACTGGGAGCCATAATCAAAACTCCTAACGATGTGGACATCCTACAAAAGGGCCTCACTGAGACAGATGCCTGGTGTCAAAAACATGGCATGAAGCTCAATGCCAAAAAGTGCATTGTCATCCCCTTTGGTAAAAACTCTGCACCCATGAACTACCACATAGGCGGTAGTCTACTTAACACCGAAAGTGCGATAAGAGACCTTGAGACACAGGTGGACAGTAGTCTCTCCCTTTGATAATCACATTGGCACAGTGGTCAGGAAATCCTTCTACGTGGCACACCTCATCACAAAAGGTTTCTCATCCAGAAAAAAATACGTCATTGTTCCCCTCTACTCATCACTCATTAGACCCATTAGAGAGTACAGCACCCCTTTTGGTATGTACCTCACAAGACATCTACAACAACTGGAGAGGCCACAGAAATACCTCACAAACAGGATTACTGGCCTCAAACAGATACCCTATCCAGACCGTCTCAAAAAACATACAAAGCTATGTCAAACCCAGAGCTGTTGGACATGCTCCACTTAAAGAAATTCCAATCCCTCTGAACTACAGGCTGTAGGGACCTAAACCTTGTCACCACAATAAACAGAACATGCTGGAGGGATAGATTCCTGTCCCACAGACTTCCCCATACTCTGGAACAGACTACCTATGTCAAACAGAGCTCCTCATTAGCACTCTTCAAGAAAAATCTTGATGATTGGATGGAAAATAGGAAATTCACCCTGGGGATCACTTCTGTGGCTCTGCTCAACAGGGGCACAGGAAAATAATTTTCTTGGGTGGCGAAAGCCAGGGTACCTTTTTGGCTAGGCTTATATAAGCCCTAGGGCCAATAGCCTAGTACCAACCTATGAATTTGTTTCATCAAACGTTCATTTCAATGTTAACTCATTTTCTCAAAAAAGATAAGTGGGTCTGTGTTAAGGGTGTGACTGCGTGCACAAGTGTTTGTGGGTTAGGGTTATAGTAAGGGCTATGTAAGAGAACAGTTTTAGTTGTGTGTGTGCATGTTAGATCTGGTATGTGGGTTTCTTTATCCATTTTAGTGTCACAGTGGATTTTTTCAGAAGGTGAGATGCAGGTTTGGGGTAAGGGACAGGGTCAAGTTTAACACATATGTGTAAGGTGGTACGGGGGAGTGAAGCCCCCCCGCCCATCCTTTCTGTAGCAGTAGCACTATTCAAACAAATTATGTCTGTTGGTATTGTTAGTTTCAGTTTTTTTTTTTTATTTTTCTTTTTAAACTAGTCACAAAAGGAGACTGGATGCCTTTCTTTTACAGTTAGTTTAATGCGGGTTTGAATTTTTTTTTTTTTGTCAGTACTGCATTTTTGAGATTTTTAGATGTCAGCATTATTAAATACACTCGTACACAAAACATATATGCTGTTCATTCACTCTCTGTGGCTAATTACACTGAATTTTGCTACAGTCAAAATGTAGGGGGTAGACTATAACAATTCACTAAATTTCACTCTCGTCACTTTTGTGTGATCAAGGAATTAAGTTCTGGGGATGTGAGGACAGCTCCAATGTTGTGTTGGGGGAGTGGGGGTGTACAGCTACCTTTGGAAAAAAGTATTTTGGACACTTGTGCACAGTAATTATTTGATTTTTTGACAGGTGAGGCTCGCAGTAATTACAACTTGTGGAATAAGGAATTAAAGTTCGTGTACTGCAGAGTTAGGTTTAGAAAACTTTAGTGTCAGAGTTAAGGAGAGGTATGTATATTATACTATTCTAGTTTTGTAAGGATGTTGAGAATGCAAAATGCCTAAGCTATATGAGTAGATTACCGTCGCTTATAAGAAATGAGAGAAAGGAGGAGAAGGATCTAAGAGTCCCTAAGGAATGGTTCTAGCAAAGCCTATCATAGGCCTGGAGAAGGAATCTAGCTTATATCACTTTGTAAAAGGATGCCAAGAGGGCCAAGTTGTTGCTCCAAGAATCCAACCCTTTCTAGAAATCCACTGACGAAGCCAAGGCCCTAGTAGAATGAGTCTTGACCATGCATGGAATGTTCAGTTGTGGTGGGAATAACAAAAGGCAATAGCCTGGGATAACCATTTTAAAATAGTCTGCTTTGACAAAGGTTGTCCTTTCTTACCCTCACAACAAATAAACAGAAATTCTGAGAGATTTTGTTCTGTCAAGATAGAACCTGAGTTGTCTGTGAGCATCCAAGGTATGAAGTATCCTTTCTCTGTTATTTTTAGATGACAGGGCGATGGATATATTGGCTTAAGATAAACTCAGATACCACTTTAGGCATAAAGGAAGGATTAGTTCTCAAGAAAACCCCATCTTTGATGAAAAGGAGATAAAGTTAACACACCAAAAGAACATGCAACATAGATTTATTCATATGTCAGTGTCAATGGCACAAAGGGTAGCACATTCACCTTTGGTGCAGAAGGCTGTGGATTCTATTCCCATACCAGGGAGATGGATTGCTGACACTGCAGTGTAACATAAAGGAGTCGCTCTGCTCCTGAGCATTTTGTCCTTTGGTGAAGATATTACACCAAGACCCCATGTACCTGTGTTGGTGGTAGCTCAGCTGGATGTAAAAGATCCCGTGACACCTTTCAAAAAAAGTAGGGGAAGTTTCTGTTGCCCTGGCCAAATTTCCCCTAGTAGAATAAATGCCAGCTTGGATGTCCCCTGAAGACAGGCTATTATCCTAGTTGGAATAACCTAATCAACAAAGGAATAAATAAAAACAAATAAAAAGAGAGTTTTCTTACAGAGGTCACAGCAATGAGTAAGACTTTTTTCCATGTTAAGAACTTCATGTCAGCCTGATGAGCTGGTGCAAACTGAGCAAGTGTAATTTTTCCGATACAAGTTTAAGATCCTGAGGAGGAGCCACTGGTTTTCTGGAAGGCTTCTTATGCAGAATCCCTTTCAAAAACATTTTAATATGAGACTGCATCAAAAGAGTGAGCTACATGTGAAATGGATGACAAATGAACCTGGACAGAGGAGTAAGACAGGTCGTAGGACAGTGACTCATACAAATGCTGTAAAACAAGAGAAACACAAGCTCTGAATCAGTGCTGGTTCTTTTGTTGGCACCAACTAGAAAACCTTTTTTCATTTGCTAACATATGATTTTCTAGTGGCTAGCTTTCTTGCCTCCAACAGTTCCTGTAGCACTTCTTCAGAAATCAGGTGCCTAAAACATTTTAAAACCCTAACATCCAGGCAGCCAATTGCAGTAGTTTGGAGTTAGGATCTATTAAATACTCACATCTTGTGTGAGTAAATGCAGTCTGTGAAGAAGCTTGCGGTAAATACCCCTGGCCATTCCCAAAAGAAGGGAAAACATGGCCAGAACTGAGTCCTTTTTGCTTGAGTTATTCCCCATAGATGGATGGAATCTTGGAAGACCCCAGTACTCTCTCAGAAATACTGGGGGAAGCAAATGGTTGTTGTAGAGCAGAGTGTAACGTGTATGTGTTTGTGTGCTGTCTTTAAGAAGCATGCAAGGCTGTGCATGCATGTATAAATTCCAGACACGTGCAATCCCTAGTGCCATTTTGTAGAAGCAGCCGGTGAGTGAGCATGTATGATCGCAGCAGTTTGTTTGTATACAAGTTACTTAAGTCAAAGCCAATAAGCCTCTACAGTGATGTGTTTGTATAGAATAAAGCTGCTAAAACAGAGCCCACAAAGACTCGTTTATTCATGTACCAACACAAAAGCGACAGTTGTTGCTAAGGAAATTATTCTTTTCAGGTGGGATAAAGCCTTTGAATTGTCAAGACATAGTAAAACCTTACTAAGTTTCATTCTGTCGGCTGTCAAAAAAGAAATTAATAGAAAATGGAAATCAAAATCTAAACCAACTGTATTTTTAGTACTGAATTTTGTAAAAGAGATAAAAGAACGGCAAGAGGGATCTTTAGAAAAGGAAAGGAGCACATTACACAAATAAAAATTGTGGAAACAATACATGTAGAATAATGTCTGGGAGGAGGAAGAGTGATGTTTAAGGGAAAACAGGAATTCACCAATTTATACAATGTTAGACTGATGATAATTCCAAAGAAAGAAAATATATGTGATATATAATGTACTAAAATGAAAAAAATGGTTTGTTTTCTTTTCTGTTAATGTATGTGGCCTATGTTTTAACTGATATTTTAATAAAGGTGTGAAAATATTTTGGAAGGCCACATGATTCAATTTCCATTTGTGAGGGAGTGTCCTGGTCCTGCTTAGCTTATCTGCCACACAACTTTGCTCTGATAGGATGCAAGATGTAGAGTGAGGTTGTGCTGTAAAGCTATAGCCCATGCTAACACAGCTAGTCTGCACAGGTGGTACGATTTGGTTCCTCTTGCTTGTTTACAGACAGTACTACAGTGATGATGTACTTAAACACTTGAAGAGGTCCCTGGGGCCACAGATGATTCAGAAATTTGATGGGATTTGTAACAGCCACCATGTCTTTTATGTTTGTGTGTTTTGGTCTGTTTTCCTGTTCCAAAGATCCTGTACTTTTATTACCATCAAAACTGCTCCTCAAGAAAATTCTGAGACGTCTGTTGTGAATGACTGTGATAAAGCAGGAGGGGAGAATGGAAAGACCTGGATTCTAAGAAATTTTATGTCTTTACCACTTAATCTCCCCTTTTTACAAATCCTAGGACTGGAATTTGAAAAGTCAATTGATGTAAATATTGGGACCATAGAGATGTTTTAGGTGCCACCATATCTTTCTCATATGGAGTCTTGCAAGAGATGATATAAGAATCATTGATGCCACAAGACCCACAATCCTAAGGAATTCCCTTGAAGAGGTGTATATCAGAGAGGAAAATCCCACAAATAGATATAAATACAGATCTATTTTTTCCTACTGAGGTGAACAGCATGCACTACAGAAAAGCAATCCTGGGAGGAGTTAGAAAAGACTCCTGGAATCTCAGCCTGTGGAGGAGATCCCTTGCATAATAGAGAGATTCCTGATACTTTGAAAAAAAATCTACAAAAATAAGCAAGTCATTTAAATGAAGAAAAAATTGGATAACCTGCAATCTGCAATGTGGGCCACCTTAGGAGCTTGACATTGTGAATACCATTGGAACAGTGGATAACGCAAAAGGTAAAGGCAAAAAAAACTGATAAAATGATCCAGACACACAAAACCTTATGAAACACCTGACATCTGGATGAATATGAATGTGATGATATGTATCTATTAAATATAAGGGCACTAAAAAACATAAATGAGGAAGAAGAAGTGACACGTTATGAAGCGAGAGCATTTTGAATTTGGGCACAACCAGAAACTGATTTAGGAAAAAAGATCCAAAACCGGTCTTGAAGAATCTTCTTTCTTTGCACCAGAAAGAATCTTGAATAAAATCCTTCTCCTAACTTGGGGCAGTTTCTTTTACCCCTTGAGAAAGTATGTGTTACAAGAAAGTAAAGAGAAAAGTTTGGTCTGGTTGGTAAGAAGGAATCCCCCTGGGAAGGAGACAAAACTTCACACTGCCACTTGCAGCCATAGTGGATCCCATTCCGGACTCAATTGTTTGAATCAATCTATTGCCAAAGAGCAAACTGGACATTCAGACTTTGAGACTTTTAACAGACTGCCAGTGTGGAAGAAGGAACAAGGTCCCCCAGATTCATTCTGAACTACTGGACTGTCATTAGTTCTGGAGGGGGGGGGGGCTGCTTTATCTTTAGAACCTCCATGCCATTGCTTTTTAAATATTTGCCTACTAGCCTTCTCTTGTGCCTGTTTATTTTGCCTTTTGCTATTTTGCACAGAACTACTTAGAAAACTTGGAGAAGGAGGGCTGAATAATGTCAGAGATTACATGAATCAGCTTCCCCCTCTCATCACACTTTCTGATGACCTCTTCAGCAGAAGGTTGTACAACTAGATATTTGTGCAAGAAAATTTTAAATTTTACTCTTGACATGTTGAGAGAGATTCTGAAACTGAAGCCAGAGACACATCCTCAACACAGCTCCAGTGAAGAAATATCCAGAGTCTCCCAAGCACTTTTTAAACAAGTATTGACTTGGGAAACCAAATTACACACATCATATTTCTCCTCACAAGAGGAAACTGAATGCACAACATTCCTCATATTTTCACAATTAGTCCACATAAAACTCAACATATGAGCCTGACAATTTAGAATTCTAAAAATAAAGTTGCAGAAGCATACATGTTTTCCCCAAACTTGTCAAAAGCTTTCCCATCCTTGTCAAAAGGAGTGGGATTAGAATTAAAAGTGCTTATCAGCAGCTATATTCACTAAAACAATAACTGCTGGGTCAGGTCTGGGATTAGTGTATACAAATTTAAAAGTAACTTTATATAATCTATATGCCTTTTTAGGAGCAGCAGACTGAGTGTCAGGGAAATTGTAGACGTGACAAAACATTCTCCAATGCAGACAGAACTGGAGGTGTAGGGGAAAGTTATGAAAATTCCTGCATTAACAAATCAAAATATTTTCTGAGAGCTGGAGAAATCTCATTGTTTTCCACTGAAAACACTGATTCATCCTAGAAGCAGTCTCAGAGATAAAGAATCATTCACAAGAAAGATCACATACAATAGTCTCCTCAGAATCTGAAATAGAAACCTGAGGAGAAAAAAATGCAGCTGCCCTTTCACATTCCCCTACAGGTTAAATCTGTTGAGCCTCCTTACGGAAAAAGGAATCCCTTTTTCTCTTACCAGAAATTGAAGGGTCATGAGCCTGCACAAGACTCTGTGCCAACACTATAAAATTACTCCTGTCCACAGTAACTGATACACAAGACGATAAATGTTTAGTTTTCCATTTCTTTTTGATGGAATTTTCTGAAGAAACACTCGGTATTGCCAGTAACAATTTTCCCAGGGATAGTCATAATATTATGGCTATGCAGAAGCATTTTCCTACCCCTACTCCTAACAACAACAGTGGCTCTCCCTTGCTTGCTAAGGTCACACCAACAGCCACACAGGATGTGTCTAATCCTTGATCAATGGTGGCTATAGTGACAACAGAGGGATCCATATAACCAGTTTTGGCTACAGTAGAGTCCTCCCGCCTTGGTTGAGGCAAATACCAGTCTGCTGTTGCTGCAAAGGCTGCTTAATTTTTTTTCTTTCTCTGGCTAGAAGGTCCAAATGAGGAACCTATACTTTGCTCCATGGTCAAGCCAAAAATGTTGCTTAATTCCCAGGAAAGTAACAAAAAAGTTTTTTCCCAGAAAAAAAAAAACAGTAAAAAAAAGTACAGTTGTGCAAAATCTTATAACAGTAGATGTCCTTCCCTTCACTATTGCAGTATTCCTTACTCTGTGGATCCCCTGCCAATGGTAGCCCAACATTTGGCCAGTATACCAAAGCCTTAGGATTACTAGTACAGTATACGCCACACAAATGCTCCCCCGCTCTCAGCATAGGGCATAAAGGTGACGTGCAGATGTACCTACCTTAGAACTGAAAAGCCCCAGGAGGAACAGTCCAAGCAGTAAAGGAGGAGCATGTGCATCCAGAAGAAAAAAGGATTAAAGAAAACTGGAAAGACGGATGGAGGAAGCAAATACTGCAACAGTGAAGAGGACATCTATTGTTAAGGTAAAATTTTACACAACTGTACTATGTCCTCCTAAATCACTGTTGCAGTATTCCTAACTCAAGGAGTACAAAATTTCAAGAAGGAAATTAGGAGGTGGAAAAAGTACAGTTTTGTACCTACCATAAATGTAGATGTCCGATAGGTATGCATCTGCAGTCCTAACATATGGGGTTGTCCTGCCTCAGGCAGCTCTTCGGTCGGCCGGATTCCAAAGTCTGGGTCTGGCCTCGGCTGATGTCGCACTTCACCCGACGTCACAGCTGCTGTTTATTGGGTATAAAGGCATCAGCCGACGCCATTTTCCTCAGTATTTCTTGCCCCAGATGCCAGGTGCCCTCTAGGAAGGCAAAAGTTGGATAAATGCAAATAATTCCAAACAGTAGAGAGCAAACAATATAAAAATATATATATATATATACATATATACAAACAAATACACCATAATAGATTCCCCCAGCTAGCTAAAAGAGGGGTAAATACTCTAGGAATACCACAGAGGGGAAGGAGGGTGGGTAATCCTGACTGCAGATGCATACCTATCGGACATATACATTTATGGTAGGTACAAAACTGTACTATGTCCTTCAAGGATGCATCTGCAGTCCTAACATATGGGTAGAATACCATAGCCAAACTGGGGGAGGAGGCACTAAGATAAAGATGGTGTAGTTAAGATCCCTTGCAAAACAGCAGTTGCAAAACCTGCTCGGGATCTAGAGTATAAGGGAAGATTATAATGCTTGGCAAATGTATGCATGGAGCTCCAAGTAGCAGCTTCTAAAATGTCTTTGGTAGCCACTCCTCGTAGGAAAGCTGTAGTGGTGGCTGTAGCTCTTGTGGAATGAGGTCTGATATTTTCAGGAGTTGTCTTTCCATGAAAAGAGTAACAAAATCGAATGCAATTTCCTATCCATTTTGAGATTGTCTGTTTTGAAATTGCTTTTCCTTGCATTCCTGTTGCATATGCTACCAGAAGCTGGTCAGTTTTTCTGCTGGTCTTAGTTCTGTCCAGATAGTAGCATAATTGTCTGTGCACATCCAAGGTATGTAGCAGTCTTTCCCCCCTGTTCTGTGGGTTGGGGAAGAATGTAGGTAAATGAATCGCTTGGTTCAATGATACTCTGGAGACCACTTTTGGCATAAAGGTAGGGTTAGTTCTCAGAGAGACCCTATCCTGATGGAAGATAAGGAAGGGTTGTACTTCCATTAATGCCTGTAACTCAGATACCCTTCTTGCTGAAGTGATTGCTAGCAGGAAAGCAGTTTTCCAAGACAAGAACTGTAATTCTGCTGTTGCTGCTGGTTCAAAAGGGGGAAGTGTTAACTTTTCCAGCACAAAGTTGAGATCCCATGTAGGTAAAGGTGGTTTCCTTGGAGGTTTTACATTTTTTATTCCTCTCAAGAACTGCCTGAGTAGAGGATGAGAGAAGACAGGAGGATCCATGTTGTATTCTGCTGAAATTGCTGATGCATGAATCTTAATGGAGGAGTAAGACAGGCCATTGTGGAACAGTTCTGCTAAATATTCCAGGATGTGTGCTATGCTTGCCAATGAGACATTTTCACCCTTTGCTGCACTCCAAATGAGGTATCTTTTCCACTTGGCTGAGTAAGTTTTCCTTGTGGAGGGTCTGCGTGCCTCCAGGATAATGTCCTTAACCCTCTGAGATAAACCTGGGTTATTTTGTTTTATGCAATATTCCAAGCAGCTAGCTGCAGTGTTTTCAAGTTTGGATGTAGAATCTTGTAGTTGTTCTGTGTTAGAAGTAAGGGACATAGAGGTAGAGGCCATGCGTGTGTCCGAGACATGCTTCTCAGTAGCGGGTACCAATGTTGCCTTGGCCAGTCTGGAGCTATCAGGATTACCCTTGGCTGATCCTTTCTGATCTTCAGTAGAACTTTGTACATCAATGGAAGAGGTGGAAATGCATATGCTGTCAGGTTTTTCCAACTGAAGGAAAGGGAGTCCACCCCCCAAGCAAGTGGGTGGTATGCTCTTGTGCAGAATTTCTTCAATTGGTGATTGTGTGGGGAGGCGAACAAGTCTATCTCTGGTAGTCCCCATTTCTTTGTTATGGCTTTGAAGATATCTGGATGCAGCATCCATTCATGAGCATCCGTGGTAGTTCTGCTTAAGGTGTCTGCTAGAGAATTTTCTTTTCCTGGTACAAATCTGGCCTGAAGTTGAATGTTGAGTTTCAGGGCCACATTCCACATGTGTAGATTCAACTGGTCTTGGGTCCATAGGCCTTGTATACACTTGTCCACCATGTGTGCCCCCCAGCCTAGGTCTGAGGCGTCTGTGGTGATGGTCTGGCTTGGATGAGGTTTGTGGAAAGGCAATCCTCTGTTCAACTGACAGGCCTGAGCCCACCATAGGAATTCTTGCTTCAGGCATGGAATTATTGGAATCTGGGCTTCTAGACTGTGCTTGTGTTGAGACCATACATTCCTTAGGTACCATTGTAACTTTCTCATATGCAGCCTGGCATGCGGAATCAATATTATGCAGGATGCCATGTAACCCAGGGCTTGCAGGACTTTCCTTGCAGTAAGCTGAGTTTGTGTTGTTAATGTCATGAAGTAGACTGGTAGTTGCTTTTGTTTTTCTTCTGTGAGAAAAGCCATCTGAGTTGATGTATCCAGTTCTGCACCCAAGAATGTTATCCTTTGGGATGGCACTAGTCTTGACTTTTGCATGTTGACTGTGTATCCCAAGGCTTGTAACAGTTGTATGACATTTTCCAAATCTTTTGTTAATTTTGACTTGTTGTCCGCTTGTATTAGTTAGTCGTCCAGATATGGGTAAATTTGAATTCCCTGAAGCCTGCAATGAGCAATTACTGATGCCAGGCATTTCGTGAATACCCTGGGCACAGTAGATAAGCCAAAGGGCAATGCTGAGAATTGATAATGCTCTGATCCTGCAAGAAATCTGAGGTGTCTTCTGCAATCTGGTCGTATAGGGACGTGCAGGTATGCCTCCTTGAGATCTAGAGTCACCAGCCAAGACTCCTTGCCCAGCATGGGAAGAAGCTGCTGGAGGGTCAGCATTTTGAATTTTGGAACAATGAGGTATGTGTTCAGTGCGGACAAGTCTAGAATAGGTCTCCATTGATTTTCTTTTCTTGGTACAAGGAAAAGCCTGGAGTAAAATCCTTGGCCTTGTTCCATAGGTGGTACCTTTTCTATAGCTCTCATCCTTAATAAGTTGTAGATTTGTCTTAGAGCGTCTGTTTTTTGGCTTGGTGGTAGGTTTGGCATTCCTCTCTTTTTTGGTAGAGTGTGGAAGTGAAACCTGTAGCCCTTGTCTATTGTTTGTAAAGTCCATTTGTCTCCTGTAATGTAATGCCAGTTGTGGGAAAATAAGGCTAGCTTTCCACCCAAGGGTGCTTCCAGTTGTTCCCTGGTAGGCGGAACCAGAGCCAAGTCATTGTGTCTGCCCTGTGGAAGTGGTTGTAGTTGAATCTGTGGCAGTACTTCTCTGGTTGGTAGGCTGCCACTGACGTCCCCTGTAGGCACCCCTAGTTTGACCTCTGCCTCTTGGGCGTCTATTTCTGCCTCTCTGCGCTCTGGAGTTGTCTGGAAAGGACCAATTCTTCGAAGGCCAATTTCTGCTAAACCTCGGAGGTTGGACCTGTAGGAAATCCTTGACTGTTTGGACAGATTTTGCTTTTTCTTCCACCTTCTTTAGAACCTCCTGTGCAGGGGAGCCAAACAAACTTTGTTTCTCCATGGGAGCATCTAGGAGTTTTGACTTAACATGATCTGGTAAGGATTGTTCTTTTAACCAGGCATGCCTTCGAATCACTGTTCCAGTCATAGCTGATCTAAAGGAAGCCTCCAGTGCATCATAGCCACATTTTAAGAAATGGTTACTGACCTGCTGAGAGTTATGTACCAAATCCTGAAGGGACTTGCGGTCTAAAGGTTCAGGAGAAGACAGTTTTTTATTTAGCTGGTCTAACAAAAATTCCTGGTACTGAATCATGTGGAACTGACAGTTCAAGGCCCAAGAGTAGCAGAAGTATAAACCTTTTTACCCCATCTCTCTAATGCTCTAGATTCCCTTTCAGAAGGAAGAGGGTTTTTGGCAGAGGCAGCTGCCACACCTTTAGGGCCCTGTGAAATGGTTTCAGGGTCTGCAACAGGAGCCTTATACAAATGGTAGTGTGTGTCCGGGACCCTGTAATATCTGTCAGGCTTGGCAGGGGCCGGAGGAAGAGAATCAGGGGCAGTACAGGCATCATTATATGCATCATCAACAACTGTTAGTACTGGAGGAATGGCTAAAGGCCTATGCTGTGGTAAGTGTAAAAAAGTCCTTAGCCTTTTCCTTGAATCTGTAAAATCCTGGCCCTGCCTTTGGAAATGTTCCCTCATAGCATGCAAGGTTTCCACAAAGGAAAATTCTTCAGGAGGGGAAGCAGAAGGAATGGAGTCTTCTGCATCAGAATCCTCATAAGGAGAATATGGGCCTTCCTGAGGGTCTGAAATGTCTGAGTCATCCGAGGAGTAGTCTGTAGAGACAGGTCCCAGAGGTTCAGTCCTAGGCCTCTTATCTGGAGGGGGCTGAGAGGCCCTGTCTGGGTGAGGTTGAGATCCCCTGATCAAAGAAATGAGATCCTCAGCCAGGCTGAGAATTTGGGAACTAGAGGTAGGCCTATGTGAGGGAGTTTTAGCAGGTAAGGCCTTAGAAGATTTAGCTGCTTTAGCCCTGGCAAAAGCCTTTATAGACATAGAAGCAGGGGGTCTAGCAGCCCCACGTGCAGGGGTAGATATGTCTAAAGGAACAG
The DNA here is from genome assembly GCF_019279795.1 of Protopterus annectens. Classification (NCBI taxonomy): domain Eukaryota; kingdom Metazoa; phylum Chordata; order Ceratodontiformes; family Protopteridae; genus Protopterus; species Protopterus annectens. The sequence continues at coordinate 825,075,115 of NC_056726.1, forward strand.
TGTCTGACAAATCCTGGGTGCCTGCTACTGTAGCAGTAAATTCAGTAGCAGATTCAGCCATGCTCTGTGAGGCCTCGGCTATCGGAGGCATGCTTTTGGCCGAAGGAAGAACCGGGGACTCGGTTTCAACCGAAACCGAGACACTCGCGGTAGGCCTAACCGTGGTTTCAGCCGAAACCGCGGGCCGCGAATGTCAGTCCTTTTCCTTGCGCTTTTTAGCTAATTGAGTAGTCGGAGTATCCGACGGCATTTTGTATGCAAAAGCAGGACCAAAAAACTCCTCTGCAAACTCCGACCGACGTGTAAGAGTCCGTCGGTTGAAGGAAGCACAGGCTAGACAAGCTGATACGTCGTGGTCTGGGCCTAAGCAAGGAAGACAGTACGAGTGGAAATCCTTATGAGGTATTTGTTTCCCACAAGTTAAACAATTATTTACTTTGTCTGACATCGGCTGAGGCAAGAAAGAGTCCCCAACGGGGTACTTAGCTTTTTAGAAGTCTTCGGTAGTAGAAATCTCTGGATCTGACCGACCGGCACTTGCGAACAGCTTCTGCTTCGGGCACCACGCGGCAAGAAAGACTGGGGAAAATGGTGTCGGCTGATGCCTTTATACCCAATAAACAGCAGCTGTGACGTCGGGTGAAGTGCGACATCAGCCAAGGCCAGACCCAGACTTTGGAATCCGGCTGACCGAAGGGCTGCCTGAGGCAGGACAACCCCATATGTTAGGACTGCAGATGCATCCTTGAAGGACATCCCAGCACAACCCCCAAGAAAACCATGCAGGACAGCCGTGGCAAATTCATCTCTAGGTCTGCAAACCACATCCAGCTTGTAATGTTTAATAAAAGTATGTTCAGAAATCCAAGTAGCTGCCTCAAGGCTGGCACTGGTATCCAATCCTTTGGAAAAAAAGCACCAGAGGAAGCCACAGCCCTGTTAGAATAAACCTTTACAGAAGTAGAAAGATTTCTCCTGTGAAGAGAGTAACAAAAAGAAATGGCCTTAGTGATCCAAGAAGAAATTGTTTGCTTAGGAACAGCCAAACCTAGAGACCTAGGATGAAAGTAAACATGTACAAATGGCTTTAGTTTTATCCAAATAACATCTGTGTTGTATATGCAAATCCAAGGCATGAAGAACCTTCTTACTAGCAGACTGCAGAGAAGGGAAAAAGTGGGGAAGAGACACCCTATCCCTATGAAAAACTAAAAAGGGACTAACAGTCACGATACACTACAACATTTCATTCATGACTCTAATCATTCATTGAAATTTAATCATAAAAACAGTAAAATAACACAAAAATATCCCTTCCCAATTCTATTTATTTATTTCCTCAACCTCCTATTTTTCAGAACTGGTTTCAGGGAAACAAAATCATTAAGTGCTAAACCTTTATGTGCTCTAAGTTTCAGAATCCATAGTAATTACACGTTGTTTCATTAACCAAGCCCCCCATCCAACGTAACTACACGCTCTTGTTTCATTAACCAAGCCCCCCATCCTAAAACTTTCCTGTATAACTTCTAGGACCTGGAACAAAAAGCTATGTCCCTCACCTTTTCATTCATATCCGTTGCCAAAGCACTAAAATTCAAACCCTTATGAGCACAATAGTGATCTCTAATGTGTTCACACAAATGTCTGTTGGTCTTACCTATGTAAAATACTCTACACAAAGTACAGATTACTGCAGTCTGCTACAGCCCTAACATGGTAAATCCCGTTATCATACAGATGTATAAAGACTGGTGATTCGTCTATGAAACCACAAAAAGAACATGCATTACATCGCTTTGTACCCAACACAACATTATGGTTCATTGGACTTATTTCCTTTGGGTAACACAAGGTCTGCTTTAATGATTTTTTTTATTTATACAACAGTGCCTAGGTCCAGACCCTACTAACCCTGCTATCCTATCATCGGTATGTAGAATATGCCAATTTCTTGCAATGATATTCCTTAATTTATTAACATCACTATTATAAGTTAAACAAAAGTATGTTCATTTGCATGTATTTTTCTGTCCCTACGAACAGCAGGAGGTGATGAAAAATACAGTTTCCCCATAGTAGTTCTAAGTTTCCTGGCTAATGAGCAGGTTCCTTCAACCTATGATTCTCTATATCCCCTATGAATAAAATCTGTCCTAATCTGTTCCATACCCGCTTCAAATTCCTCTGCATTAAGGAACAGCCTAGAGGTTCTCATTGGCTGTCCCTCGACAACATTACTAACTACACGGTTCGGATGCATACTACTGCGATGTACATAAGAGTATCGAAAGCAGTCTTTCCTATACATCCTAGTTGAAAAACTACCACCAAAACTCCTGTATGTCAAGAAAATCAATACATGTATCTGAACAATTCAAGGAAAACTTCAAGAACCTACTACTGAGGTTAAATATTCAAAATAGTTCCAAAGTTGTTCAGTACTGCCTACAAAATGCCGATAGAACATTTGATGCCCTGGCAAACCCAGTACATTTTCACTCTCTCACTTGACCACAACAAGAGGAAGTGGAACGTCCACAAGATGAGAATGTTGAAGCCAAACTGACTTTAGGAACCACTGTAGCTAGGAAGCATAGGAATGGTGGAAGCCATGTACGGCAGAGCCCTTAGAAACTCCCTGGCTGTAAGTGAGTCCAGAGGAAGAAGGAATTGAAAAAAGGCAGTCAGAGGCAAAGCTTTGGGACATGGTAGGGATCCCAGCATGAGAATGGTCTACAGCCTGCACCCAAGAAAAACATGATCCTGAGAAGAAGTTAGGAAGGATTTTTGAAAATTTACTGTAAAGCCCTAGGCTTTGCAAGAATCAAATGGCATAGAAGAAGTGCTGAAGCAGGGTTCTCTGGAGGTCATCCAGGTTAGAGAAGATTTGTATCTCCCTCAACCTGCAAAAAACAATCACGGGAATGATGCATTTGGTGAAGACCCTTGGGGCAGTAGAGATGCCAAAGGCAAAGCAGAGAATTGAAAATGCAAGGAAGAAAGAGAGAAACACAAAAATGGGAATAAGGACATAGGCATCCTTCAGCTCCAGCGAGACTAGGGAAGCCTGAGGTAGAAGAGGAGGAAACAGGGTTTGAAGAGACAACATTCAAAAGAAGGGAACCTTTAAAAAGGTGATCTGAAAAAGATCCAGAATAGGTCTCCAGGTGCATTCTTTCCTGGGAACCAGAAACAAATACTCTGGAATAAAACCCCATCCACTTTTGAGGAGCAGAAACTGCTTGAATGGTGCATTGAGACAAAGGGCTCTGAAGTACATCCAGAAAAAAGGGAAACTGCTCTTGAGGAGGTTGAGGAATGCCCAAAAAAGGAGGAAGGAATTTCCAAACCATGTAATACCCTTGACGAATGATGGGCAGAACCAAAGAATCCAGAGTGAGCCTTAATCAACTGTGAAGAGACCAGGAAAGATGAAGAGATAAAGGAGCCTGTCTTAGGAGAGAGGGAAGAAGGTTTGTCTGGAAAAAGGGGCTTCTGAGTTGTAGGAGTTTGAGCAGACTTAGCAGAAGGAGCCCTTCTAGAACTCTTTTTACCTTTGTGAGGAGGATGAGAAAGTCTACAAACAAAGGCAAGCTTGGAAGGATAATTCCTCTGAAATCTGGGAACAGGGGAAACAAGAATATGTTGCATTTCCTGCAAGGCCTTACCCTTCTCTTGCAGGGACTTGAAAAGTTCAGAAGCAGCAGGACCAAAGGGATTTTTATTGTCAAGAGTAGCATCCATCAATTGAGCATTAACATATTCAGGCAAAGATTGGAGGTAAAGCCAAGAATACAGTCTTAACACAGAACCAAAGGCAGCAGCTGTAGTAGCGGCATCAGCTGCATCATAGCTACATTTAATAGAATGGCGGGCCACTTGAGAAGAGGATCCCAACAAAAGAGGGCTGAAACCTTCCCATCAGAGTCAGGATGGTCAGAAATAGCCTGAAAAGCCTGTCAGAGAAAAACTAAAACAAACCTGGTCATATGCATCTGGTAGTTAATAGCCCAAAAATTAAAAGTAGCAGCAGCATACACCTTTTTGCCAATCCTATTCATGGCCCTACTGTCCTTGTCAGAAGGAAGTAATTTAGTGGAAGGCAACAGTTTAGAAGGTTTGTCTAAAGAAACAGAAATAACAGAGGGGTCCAAAGAAGAATATTTGTAAGGAAACTTAACAATTATCAGGCACCTTATAAAACCTATCAGTTTTTTTAGGAGCTGTGGGCTGAGAATCAGTGGCCTGAAAAGCTGAAGAAAAAGTGTCGAACGACAGCTAGGAGAGGAGGGATAGCAGAAGATTTAGGAGACTCCATCTGGAGAAGTTCATAATACCTCTTCTGGACATCAGAAACGTGGGTACAATCCCATTTAAAGAATGCCATCACCTGATATTCAACATCCTCAAAGGAACGTTTTTCAAAGGGCGAATCTGGACTAATGGCGTCCTGTTCCCTAGAACCATATTCTAATGGAGAAGGAATCTGAGAGGAACAGGCCTAGGAATCCTCTTCGGAGTCCAATTCCTCATCAGAAGAGTTCTGCTCCCTAGGCCTCTTAAGAACAGTAGAAGACTAAGGGGTGGTAGGAACAGAAACTTCCTGGGGGGAGGGTTTCAAGGTCATGAGTGCATTAAACACCTCCTGTGTGATATCCTGCAACTCACGCTGAGGATCCTTAGGAAGAGGGGAAATATGTTTTGTTTTCTGCTCCTTTTTCAAAGGGACATCAGCCCTAAAGATCTTAGGAGGCTTGGACCCTTGCCGACACTCAGTCAACATAGTAGGAATCGCCTCCCTTACAAGAATCTGCAGAACACCCCTTGGGCCCTTGGTTATGATCAGCCATGGTCCCCGCTTAACATCAATAACCAATGTCTGCAGAGCCTCTGAACACATGTGAAACACTGCGTCTATGCCTGCTTCTGAAATGGTTGCTGCAGAGGAATCTGATGGAATGACTGGATCCTCCACCGGGCTTTTACCAGCCTTAAGAGAGATGCCCAGGACAGGAAGTACAGCAGTCAAACATGACCTAACTAATTTGGTCTTCTTGTCAGATGGATGACCCTCAGGCTGGGAAAATTCTGCCATTGGACCTTGTGTCAACAGCTTAAGATGCTGGTTCTTAAGGTAGGTAGCTAACAAGGAGAGATGACTATGAAGAATCTTAGGGACAAATGCTTGACAAATTTGGCAAGAAATACATTCATGAGAAGCACCCAACACTGAAGCAAAACAAACACAGCTTGCAATGGTTCTTTTGGGGAATCTGTCTCCCACACTGACATTTTCTCTTTCTGGATGACATGTAACCTCACAACAAAAGTAAAGAAATCAAAGATAAGTAAAACCCAATGGGCCACTTATCTGGTGTGTTTAGATCAACTATCAGGATATGTGATGTACGACGTACTAGTAATCCTAAGGCATTGGTATACTAGCTAGACATTGGGCTACCCTTGGCAGGGGATCCCTAGAGTAAGGAATACTACAACAGTGATATGGAAGGACATTTTTAAATACTTTCCTCAGTCCTAAAAAGTAAATTAACAGTTTCTCCAAAGGAAAAATAGTTTTAAACAACTTTTAATAACTTTTCACCACAAAAGTAAAGTGTGCTCCCATTTAAAAGTGCATAAAAGTCTTAAGACAGTCAACAAAAACAAATTTTCCTAGCTTAAAAAAAAGAAGTTATGTCTTACCATAACGTTCCATCTGTATTGTTGATCCTCGTTCAGTCATTACATGTGGGTATCGGTTCTGACCTCGGAACCGAGCCGGCCATCTTCCAAGCTTGCGCCAGCTACAAACTCTCGAGCTAAAAACTCTTACCCAGAATTCCCCTCTCCCTGTTACCTCAGATTGAGTTTGCAAGTCAAAAGAAGGTAGAGGCTACCTCTGGTCAAATGACCTAACAGAACCGGATGGTGAGATCCACTAGAAGCCACACAGGAGGGGGAAGGAGGGAGGGTCAAAATGACTGAACGAGGATCAACAATACAGATGGAACGTTATGGTTAAGACATAACTTCTTTATCTGATATTGTTAATCCTCGTTCAGTCCTTACATGTGGGACAGAGTCCGCAGCTACCTTTATTCCTGGGAGGCTGTCATGGAAGGACATTCCAGAGCACCATAGAACTAAAACAATGAGTGAGAAGGTCACTGAAAAATCAAATCAGTGAAAACTCCAGCAAAGCTAGAACTTCCACTGAGTGACCACCCAAACCTGTTGTATCAGAGGCACATGGGATATATGCAAATGACCCTTATGAACATCTGGTGTTTCAGCTAATTGGCGATTCTTTATGCCCATGACTTCTTTCGTCATTTTAATGGACAATTTCAGGCCAATAAAGACAAACCCCACTAGCTGTGGATATGCATATTTCGGCCTTGTTATGAACTCATCAGTACAGCACAAGCAGAGTGTTTGACTAAGTATTAGAAACACAGGGCTGTTATACCCAGCTGATGTCCATTATCATTAGGGTCACTGCAAAAATATCCCAAACAACAAACTAAATTGCATAATTTGTGTGACCTAAGAGAAGAGTCTTGGACACCATCATGAAAATTAGATATTGCAGCCAAATTAACTAATGGTAGAGGCAGACAGACCGGACTGAAATAGGGTAGACAGATATTCCAGTACAATCGGCACTGGTGCTGAAAAAGGATCTACTCGTTTTTCTTTCAGCCAAAAAGTAAATCTTTTCCACTTGCTGAGATATGTAATTCTGGTGGAAGACTTATGAGATGCAATACAATGTCACGTACTGGCAAAGAAAGATCATTCTGCCTGGCAATCAAAGGAACTGGAGGAGCCAAGCTGTGAGCTTCAGGCTGTTCAAGTTGGGGTGAATCAGATTCTGCAGATGGGAGATCAACCCCGGGGTTGGATGAAGAATCCATGGTTGATCTAGCAGGTGAGGCCAAAGTAAGGGAAACAAAATCTGACGAGGCCAATATGGTGCTATGAGGATTACTTTGCTGTTCAACCGGCGGGCTGTCTTCAGAAACTGGGGAATGAGGGGGACAGGTGGAAATGCATAAAGCAGACCAGAGGGCCAATCGTGGACTACAGCATCCCTGGGTGACTGTCCCAGAGGGGGAATCAGGGCGAAATAGTTGCTGCATTTGTAGTTATTCGGAGACGCAAAGTGGTCGCAGCAAGGAAGACCCCAGTGGTTGAAAATCTCCGCCGCTATCAAGGGATTCAGGCACCACTCGTAAGGTTGTAGAATACACCTGCTGAGTCTGTCTGCTATCAAGATGGAACTCCCAGGAATGTGCATTGCTAGAAGAAAGCGGTTGGTAGCCATTGTCCATTGCCATATCCTCATGGCCTCTGGACAGAGTGGGTAAGATTTGGTTCCACCTTGTTTGTTGATGTACCAGACCACTGCCATGTTGTCTGATTGTATCGCAATAGTCCCGGATGGCAGCAGGGGATGGAATGCTTGCAACACCAGAAACACCGTCCTCAGCTCTAGAACATTTATAAGCAGATGGGCTTCCATTTTATACCAAGTACGAAATAGCCCCCCAGCCCCCCACCCCATCAGGGAGGCGTCCGTGGTCACTGTAGCCTTGAGCTGTTGGGGGGAGAAGGGGCAAGACCATTGTGATGGATTGTGCGCCATCCACCAATTTAGATCTTATTTGCACCTGTGAGTTACCCGAATTTTGGCTGAAAGAGGGTACTGAAAGGGATACCATTGGGTGAGCAGTAGCCATTGTAGAAGCCTCATGTAAAACCTGGCCAGGGGGGCAATCGTAATGGAGGCTGCCATGGAACCCAACAACTGGAGAACAGAATGTGCTGCGGATTTCTCCCTTGAAAGGATTGGAATCAGTTGCTGCTTTATCTTTAGAATTCTGTGCTCTGGAATGGATGCTTTGCAATTCTATGTATTCAAGATGACCCCTATGAATTCTGTGGACTGAGATGGGGTGAGATTGGATTTTTGCCAGTTTATGGTTATGCCTAGCCTTTCTGCAGTGAGGAGGGAGTATGCCAGGACTTCTTCCAATAGATGTCTGGTGGGGGCGGAGATGAGCCAGTCGTCTAGGTATGGAAACACCAGGAATCCTTGTAGTCGCAAGTGAGCTGTGATGACTGCCATGCACTCTGTGAACACTCTGGGGGCTGTACAGAGTCCGAAGGGCATAATGACTGGCTCCCGCATGGAAGCGGAGGAATCTTCTTGATGGTCTGTCTACTTTTATATAGTAGTACGCATCATGAAGATCTATCGAGCACATCCAATAGTCTTTTTCCAATAGCGGAAGGATAGCCTGTATTGTGACCATCTGGAATTTCTGTACTTTTACAAACTTGTTCAATACACTGAGATCCAAAATTGGTCTCCAGTCCCCAGTTTTCTTTGGCACCAAAAATAGTCTTGAGTAGAATCTGGATCCTATCTGGTCTGGAGGGACTATTTGGATGGCTCTTTTTCTTAGCAGCTTTGAAATCTCTAACACTGCTTCTTCCCTTTGACTGGGTGGAACATCCAGTAAGCTTGTTAGGGGAGCAGGACAAAGGTCGAAGGGGATATAACCTCTGGTTATTATCCTTTGTACCCAAGAATTGGTGGTAATGGTTAGCCAGGCAGAAGGGTACAAAGAGAAACGACCCCCAACCACTTCCAGAGGAAAGCAGTTGAGCCGCTCTTCAGGAGCGCTGGTAGGATTGTCCAGGGAAAGAATCCCTGGTTACATGGACCCCCTCTGCCCCGAAAGGGGCGTTTTCCCTGAGAGTTTCCCCTCTGCCTCTAGGGGAGAACTCGGCCTGTGTGTCACGGAAAGAACCTTGAGACTTTTTGTGCCATATCTTCCTATTCTGCTGGTTTCTGGAGAAAGCCTGTTGAGGGGAAGAATAACAGACACCCACAGCATTAAGGGTCTTACCATCCTGTTCACATCTGGCCAGTGTGATTTTAACCTTGGTTTCGAACAACGACGAGGTTTCGATGGGAGTGTTGAGAAAGGAAGCCTTGAAGGGTTCCGTGAAATTACATGAGTGCATCCAGGCATGTCATCTCAAAATAATGCCTGAACCCGCCGCTCTAGCTGCTCCTTCTGATAGGCGAGATATCAGGCGCATGGAGGAGTTAGATATCGATTCGATGGTGGCTAGATTAGAGGCCACTTTGTCACGGACCTCATCAGACACAGCTCCAGCCAAAGTTTCAGAGAGCTCAGAAATTAAGTCTCTTTGAAGCCTGGTAAAATGTGCCATATAGTTCAGGGACCTGACTGCAAAGGTCGCTGATGCAAAAGTACGCTTCCCTATTCTGTCCAGAGCCTGGGACTGTTTGTTGGGTGGATGGACAGTCTGGCTTTCTTCTTCTGCCAGGTCCTTTTTAGTTGCAGCCACCACCACCAAAGCATCTACAGGAAGACCTTTGGACCAATGGGGATTACTAGCAGGAGGGGATTCAATTTTATCTGGCCTCCGGGAAATGGCCTCAACGGTGTCAGGAGCCTTCCACGCATGCTGCACGATGAGCCGGACAAGTCTGTCGGCAGGTGGAGTAACCCAGGAGGTACGGGGCCTGGTACGAAAGGCCTGCAGGAACACAGACTCTTCAGAGGTTGGGTTAGAGGGCTGCCAGTCACCTCTTTGTTTAAGGATTTCAAGGATATCACCAAAGGATACCACAGAGGGTGATCGAGGGGACCCTTCCCCACCATCAAAGTCTGTGTCTTCAGTAAGGGACTCCTCTGTGGAGTCGATGTGCTTCTTCTTGCACAAGCTCTTTTGATTATGTTCCTCAGAGGGAGAAGCCGAGGAAGACATCTCAAAAGGGGTCTCCTGTGAGAGTATGTCCTGAGGCCCTTGCACCCGGTGGTTGCTAGGAGCAGCTTATGTACATTGCGGTCCAGAGGACGGTGGGGAGAGTGATAGCACAGGATTGCCAACCAATGCCAGAGCCTTCTCCATAAGTTGGCAGGCTGGTTCACCTGTAGAGGGATGGGGGCCCAGGGCAGGGGTCATACCTCGCCCAAGCGGCTCAGCCTGCAGACTCGGGAGTCCCTGGATGGCTGTGAAATGCCACAATGCATACACCACAGCTGACAACCTGGGTCGTGACAAGACTCTCCTGCCACAAAAGCAACTGTGGCTCCTTAGTGAGGTCCATAAAAGGAACCGTAGTGGGGGAAGACTATGCTATATCAAGGGGCTTCAAAGGCAAAGAAGGAGAATAAGTAGGGGTCTTTGGTAAAGGGTGGTCACCTCCCGAGGAAGGATAGGTCCTGGAGGGTGGGATACCTCTGGACAAAAGCACTTGATCCACAAGACGCAACACATCGTGTTCAGAGAGGCTTCTAGCTTATTTCACAGACATGGCTGAGGGAGAGTCAGGTCTATCCAAGGATGGAGTAAACTCAGTGCCCACCATGGAGGTGGTCTGCATTGAGAACAACGGAGCTGTAATGGACTGAACTACTGGTGTCTGCACTGAGGAAATCATCGGTGCTGAAGGCGTGGTCTGCACAGACAATGAGGTCGGTACCGAAGTGGTTGTCGTCGCCAAGGCCTGAGCTGAAAACATCGGTGACGAAAACTGAATGGTCGGTACCGAGAGGGTAGTCAGTGCTGGGTAAGTTTATCAAGAGCTGAAAAGGAAATGGGCGTCAAAACACCAATCGACGTCATAACAGTCTGCATCGACTGGACAGTCGGTGCCGGTTAGGGAGTCTGAACCGAGGAGCTCCTCGGTACTGATGCGGTATGGGGCACACTAGTTGGTGCCAAGGTCTCAGATGGCACAGATGGCCTTGGTGCTGAAGGTCTAGGCACCGAAAGCCCTGGAGCCGAAGAAGTTGAATCTAAACTGGAAAGCTTAGCTTTCTTGGGTCTCGGTTCCTGAGGATCCCCCCAGCTGGGGACGAAGGAAGAGACTTGGCCTTTTTATGTTCATCACTCTTTTTCTTATGGGATCTTGGAGGGGTTGAAACCTCAGACCCAGAAATAACCTCTGAAAAAGGAGATTTAAGTAGCCTCTGCAATATTAATTTATTTTTCCTCTCAATTAATGTCCTGTTAGAGAAATTCTTACAAATCCCGCAAGGCGGGTCAACTGTTGAGGCACACCCAAGCAATAGACACACAGGGAATGTGCATCTGAACATCTTTTAAACTCTGGGCTACCTTTTTTATCTGTCTTGTTTGTTAAGGAAAGAAAGAAAAAAACAGAAAAATACCAGCAATGGTACAAGAAATACCCAAAGGTAAGAAGGAAAAAGGGTTTACCAACGATGGTAAAAAAGGAATTACCTCGCGGTAAAAAGAGAGGAAAGGAGTTGAAAAGGATTCGAAAAAGGGTAGTGGCTAAATGCGATAAGGTAAGAGAACTATCTAATAACTTTATTTGTGAAAAAAAGCTGTCTTCGAACTTAGTATGAAGAAAAATACTGTACTTAGCTCAAGAGAAGTAGCTTGACACGACAGAATGGCGATGCGGCAAACGAAATCTGAGGTAACAGGGAGAGGGGAATTTTGGGTAAGAGTTTTTAGCTCAAGAGTTTGTAGCTGGCGCGAGCTTGGAAGATGGCCGGCTCAGTTCCGAGTTTGCAACCGATACCCACATGTAAGGACTGAACGAGGATCAACAATACATATGGAACGTTATGGTAAGACATAACTTTTTTTTAAGCTTGGAAACTTTGTTTTTGTTGACTGTCTTATGACTTGTGTACTTTTAAATGGAAGCACACTTTACTTTTGTGGTGAAAAGTTATTAACAGTTGTTTAAAACTAATTTTCCTTTGGAGAAACTGTTAATTTACTTTTTAGGACTGAGGAAAGTATTTAAAGATGTCCTTCCATATCACAGTTGTAGTATTCCTTACTCTAGGGATCCCCTGCCAAGGGTAACCCAACGTCTAGCTAGTATACCAATGCCTTAGGATTACTAGTACATCGTACATCACACATCCTGACAGTTGATCTAAACACACCAGATAAGTGGCCCATTGGGGTTTTACTTATCTTTGATTTCTTTACTTTTGTTGTGAGGTTACACGTCATCCAGAAAGGGAAAATGTCAGTGTGGGAAACAGATTCCCCAAAAGAACCATTGCAAGCTGTGTTTGTTTTGCTTCAGTGTTGGGTGCTTCTCATGAATGTATTTCTTGCCAAATTTGTCAAGCATTTGGGGAATTCTGGGTAAGAGTTTTTAGCTCGAGAGTTTGTAGCTGGTGCGAGCTTGGAAGATGGCCGGCTCAGTTCCGAAGCTGGAACCGATACCCACATGCAAAGACTGAACGAGGATTAACAATATCTGATTAATTATTTTACCAAAAAAGTACGTTTTCTGTGACAAAATCTAAAGTTGAAGTCACCCCCCCCTACAGAAAACATATCTGTCCAGCAATGAAACAGCATTATGTCACCATTGATCCTCAAAACATAGCACAGGACCACTTTTCTCAAAGGCAGGAAATCTTTGAAGGGCTTGGAGTCAAAACCTGACTTCTAGTCAGCTCAGCTTTAGCTGACTAATGGTTTAGATATGATGAAGGTGCCCTAAAACTTTAGAAGCTGGCCGGCTGTTACATCCTGAGAAGAATATATCCTATATAGCTAAGGCTACTGCAGAAGTGATCATGACAACGAACATCACTACATCTACGAGCCTACAGAACATATCAGCTGCCAACTAGCTAGCCTAAAATATGAACCGTCAGACCACCTACTGAGGCTATTCGAAATTCGCCTCACAACAGGCATTTGTGCCAGATGAATGAAAGTCATCAAGTCATTCCTTTGCACACAGATGGGAATACAACACTCCTGGGTAATTACAGATGCAGAAGACTGACCAGCCTCATCTGTGAGGCAATGAAAATGATCATTATGAAAACAAAGAGCAATACAGGTGACCTACAGGCTCTCAACTCAACCCAGATTGGATTAGTCAAGTGCAGGTCCTGCCTACTAAACCTGGCTGACTTCTTTGAAAAAGTCACTGAGGCACCGAATGAGGCAAATTAGAGCACAATGCCTATCTGGACCTTACAAAGGCGCTCAAATACCATCCCATGCTCAGGCATCATAGATAAACTAACTCACCTGAATGTTAATCCCTATGTAACTTGCTGGATAGCAAACTGGCTCACAAACAGAACCCAGAAAGTAATGGTGGGTGCTCTACCTCCTTCAAATGACTTGTGGAGTACTCCAGGATGTAGTTCTTGGGACAGTTCTCGTTGGCATTTACTTCTCAGAGGTCAAGACTAACGTAAAATGACTCTGGCTGGCCATGTCTGCAGATTATTGCTGCCTAGGTGCCTTCATAAATTCCCCTAAGGACACCAGATCCTACAATGGGGCCTATCCCAAACATACAATCAATGCCAAATCTAAGGACCGAAACTAAATTCTAATCATATCCTTCAACAAGCATAACTACCTTTGTAACTATTACATTAACACCACCCCCTGAAAACTGATCCCTTAGTTAGACAGCTGAATTCATATGTTGTTAATGAACTCTTATTTGATCATCATCTACCCACTATTGTAAGAAAGCTCTTTTTCATCAAGCACCTTGTATCTAAGGGTACATTGTTCAGATCCAAGGATATAATAGTTCACCTACACCTGGCACTAATTAGGTTGATTCTGAAGTATAATGCCCATTTCAGTATGCACCTGTCTAAACTCTTGTCACCACTGGAATGATCACAGTGCTTACACACACACACACACACACACACACACACACACACACACACACACACACACACACACACACACACACACACATACACACACACATACACACAAAATCAAGGGCCTAAAATCATAAAAACTGTGCAGACCATGTCAAAGCCTTGTCTCTCTTCTCTGCATCACACAGGCTACTGATAGGTGACCTCTGCCTCGTATATATAGCTTCAACAGACCCTGTTTCATCACACCTATTACACATTCGGAATTCCAGTGGTATGCTGAGATTCTGCTAATCTTTGGAAGATTAACAGCACAAACTGCCTGGATAGATATGTATAGCAGAGAATATCACTAAGAAACTGCTTTCCCCTCCACATACAGCAGAGTACTTCTCTTACTCTACTCAACTGTAACTCAGAAGAATGGATAGACAACCAGAAATGTACCCCTGGTTTAGCACCACTGACCCTCATGGATAGCAGAAACATGTAATTAACCCAACAAATACTTGTTTGGCCAGTCTTTGGGACTCATATTGTAAAATATAATGGCTAATAATTACTCTGGGAATGCAAGGCTAGGCTTCTTAAAATCCTCACAGATCAATAGCCTAGTAAGTACATATGAACCCTTAAACTAGCTAACATAGGCTATTGTACATGTGTGAGTATATACATATACAAAACAGTGTAAGAAACTTCTCTGTGTGGAAAATTTTCAGTCCATATATTTCTAGTTAATCACTGTATATTAATCAGATCAGACAATAGTAGCAGAAGTAGCGAGCGTAAACTCGTCAAGTCAAAAAGTAATAATAGAAAATATATAATTCTACAGCATTACTAAGTATTCAAAAGTAATCCAAGCAAGGCAGGCAGTCTGTTTCCAGTCGAAAATCCTCTATTAAGTACACAGACAAGCGATCCAAGTAAAACAAAGATAGAGTAATAATTTCCTCACAAGCTTTCTAAATATATATATATATATATACTTTTTATCAGGCATGGGAGTGGTTTATTGTGCTGTAAAACAAAGTGTTATTGGTACACATGTTAAATTCACATCCCTTCCCCCATCAGTGTGACATTCGAGCTGGTCCTGCCCTACCTAGTAGCTGTCATAATAATATATAGCCCTAATGTACTTTAATGGTACATCTTATTTAACCAAATTATTAAGTAGATTATTAAGTCTGTGATTTTATACAAGGCAATATACTACATGGCTGGAAATATACGTATACCAATAAGTCTACAAATCTTCCTAGCTAGTTAAAGAAACAGTAACTATAACATTTAACATCATAATATAGCCAGCCTTCTAATAACCTTTTATTCATCACTGCCTAAATGCTACAGTTACTCAACTTGTGATCTTATTATTACTGCAATCTTTTCACCTTCACCTTCTTACTATCTATACCTTCTCATGCCTGCATAAATTCCTCTAATGTACTATTGGACTGTATAACTCGTGAGCATAGCTCACTGAATACCAAGTACTACAAACTGTTTTCTCATCCTTTACTGATGTATATAACTCACATTTAAATTATGTAATGCAAATGCTGTCAATTGTACTTTGATATGTCTTGTCTCCCTATTTGGATGTTACTCATATTTGTATGTATATGCACTAACTGGAGCTTTTCTCTCCGGGCCTCCGCTGAAAAAGGGCATGTGTCCAGATGGACATTCCCGGTAAATAAATGTAAAAATAAATAAAAGAAATACTGCCCTGAAAAAGTGGTAGCCTAATGAGTGTTCAGGGCTAATGTGTTTTGAAGAACATTGATGTGGTTCTTACTGCCTGGCACTGTGTGCTCTCATTACTATCAAACTAACAGATTCCTTTGAGAAAAGTTTACTTGGAAAATGGTTTGCCTTCATTCACAGGCATGAAGGATACACAATATTCTGGGATGATGAGATGAAAGAAGGTCTGCGATACAACCCTCGAGCTGGAAAGCTAAGACTTTGCCTGACCTCTTTGCTTCGAATAATGTAGTACTTGAGCTAACCATGCACATCTAACAAATCCATCCTTACAGCAGGAGCGTTCACTAATATCCTCAAAAAACTACAAGGCACATGCTTTGCATTACTAACTAGACATAAGATGAAGAATGACTGTCTCACCTCTGAGCTAAAATCTTCTCTCAAACTCAGCAATGAAGCATTGTTTAATTGGAAATCTGCTCCAGCGATGAAACTAGAAACTACTTTACATAAATGATAAACCTTTCCAAGCAATACATTAGGTGCCATAAAGCCCAACTGTTGAAAATACAATCAAATTCCTAAAAAGTTCTGAAAAGAAGTCAACAGACTTACAGGAAGAAACAATATTTAATTCAAGCACAATACTTTAAGCACCTTCTCTCCATTTGATTTCCTCTCATAATTTAGGAACCTTCCCATACTATGGTCTACCACTAGAGGCTGCATCTATACTTCTGAGCCCCCTGGCTTTGCCCCACCTCAGCAATGCAAGCTAATCCTAATCCTGCCCTCTAAACCAACCCTAACCAAACACCATACCTTAAAAAAAACCTTCCCTTAATACTGCCCCTACACAAGACATACTTAGATACACAAACATGTACCAACACACACTACAAACAAAAAATCCTAACTCTAAAATACACTCTCACACAGGCAACACCTATACCCTTTACCCAACCCTTAACCTAAACCTAACACCCAAACAAGCACAGATAGACATACACTAACCACTTCTCAATCCACACTCACCTGTTTTGAAGAAATGGCACTTTGGGATATCGGTTGTTCAACTATCTGAACGTTCAACAATCTCAACCACCCCTAACATTAGTTAACCAGTGCAATGTTCGACAAAATGCACAGTAACCATATAGACAGTCAGATACACAATACACTTTTGTATATTCCAACACCTGTGTGACTGCTCCTTTACATATCGTACATGATGATAGTTTCTGTCTGTATTGTATATTCATTATAACTACCATACCATTCTATAATGTCTATGCATGTTTTTCTTTTACTGCTTTATTTACTTCTGTCTGGGCTAATACTGAAATTCATCTTTTGTGATCACTGCCCTACTCCAGTTAAATTCAAATAAAATAACATTAAATAATCTTCCCCTTTCTACTATCTGAGCTGTCTATGCATATGAAAGAAAAGCAATACCGTTTCTCGTTTATTCAGAGGATTAAGAGAAAAGACAGGAAAGCTGGATGGTTTCAGTAAGTGCTAGCTCAGAGACTACTACTGCCAGGCAAGAAGGGATTACTCAAAGACTCCTCCTGTTCTTATGGAATACTATACAGGGGGCAAACAGCTCAGATATTCTTCTAACCGATGTGATAGCCACGAAAACTTAGGCCACCCAGGACAGAAAATAATGAGGGCCACTGAGGAACTCATCTCCAAGAAAACCAGGGTTAGATTTTGTTTAACAAAATTAAGGTTTCAGGGGTGAGGTGCTGGTTTTCAAAAAGATTTTCAGCGTAATAACCATTTCAAAAACTACTTAACCACAGAGTGCTAGGATTTAGAATAAAACTAGCAGCAACGGCTGAAAAATGCATCTTAGGAGAGGCGTATAAATGCTTCATGAAAACAGCTCTACCAGGCATTGGAAGGGCCTCAAAATATCTTGTTTCTGTAGGGATTATTGCAAAGCAAGCAAACCACCAAGAGTACCTCTTATATTTGTTCAAAGAAAACTTTCTTCTGCTAGGTCTCCTCACTTCCTTTAAGACTGTGATGCACTTCCCCTGCGAACTGGTCCTTAACATGAATTAGTTTTAGAATATTGAGGCTGATAGTAGTCTGAAGCCCTTTCAACTAAGATGCATTAGCAACCTTTCATCTTGAGATAGCAAGGGACACCATTGGAGGAAAAAAAAAAAAAGAATAAAACAGAATCCTCCCTTCTCTTTGCATTACATGAGGGAATCATGGTAGTTTTGGTTACAGAGAAAAGAGGTGCAGTAACCTAGCCCATTCTGATCTTCTGCAACATGCCGTGGATCACAGGAACTGGAGAAAGGCATATGGAAGGCCACCATTTCCAAGTGATGCCCAAGACATCCACTGCCTATACCTGTCTGCATGGGAATTCAGATAAAAATATGCAGTTGGCAATTTCCGCCTGCTGCAAGTAGTCCATCAGTGGGAAAGCCCATTACTGTGCAAGTTGAACAAAATCTTTGAGAGTCTGTCTTCCAGAGTGGCCTTGCTTAATCTCTCTCTCACTATGTCCTAGGATGATATGATGTAAGAAGAGTGATAAATGCAACCTCAGCTGAGAATGAATTTTCTCATCATCAATGCCACTCTGCACAGCTGGCAGGCATGAATAATGTTGAGTATTAAAGGTCTTGGGATAAGTACTGACCAATAGTGTTAGAGCCAGCATAAAGGACATATCTTTTTCAAGCTGATGTGCTTATACAGAATTAAATGCTCCAACATACCCTGTACATTCATCTCTGCCAAATTCACCCAGGATTAAGTCCACAGCATCTATGGTATAAGGGCTGTCTCTCCTGTGGAATCAATATAAGCATGCACTGGCCATATTTCATCTGCTTGGCCCACCAAGGTAACTCTTTCCTTAGAAGGGATAATAGGGATCACTCATTGAGGAGTCAAGGTCAATGTTGCTGCCAACATTTCCTAAGGCATCACAGATTTTTTTCATAAGCCATTTGGCTAAAGGACCATTAAGATGGTAGAGAATATATGACCAAAAGCCCTAAGCAGCCCTTAGCCAATGTGTGGTATTTCTGCATTACATGTGCAAAGATAGGTAATCCCACCCATCTACATATGGGAGCACTACATATTTCTCTACTTTCCAGGCAACTCTTACTAGGAAAATCCTAGAAAGTACAGTTGTGTACACTTACCATAAATGTAGATGTTCGAGTGTATTCACTGTTGCAGTCATTACATTTGGGTAATCCTGCTGGCAGGTTGCCCTCAGTCGGCCTGATTTCCAAAGTCCTGGGTCCTGCGTCAGCTGTTGTCGCCTCTAACCCGACGTCAGGTTGTCAGGGGTATAAAAGATGTGGCCGACGCCATTTTCTTTAGTTTTTCTTGCCCCAGATGTCAGGTGCCCCCTAAAAGGGTAGCCAAAATTTATATACATATAAATACATGCACCAATATAAACTTTACCTTCATCTACAAGCAAATATACCACATAGGTAATATAAATCAGAGAAGGAAAGATAGGTTTCATGAGAAGAAAAGGGGGATGGCGGGTGGGTAACCTGGACTGCAACAGTGAATACACTCTAACATCTATATTTATGGTAAGTGTACACAACTGTGCTATGTTCTTCGTGTTTCACTGTTGCAGTCATTACATTTGGGTAGAGTCCCAAAGCTATGGATGGAAGGCTGGTGATAAACAGCATTAGGAGCGGCTATGAGGCCCTGCAGAACTGCAGTGGCAAAGGCTGCCCTGGATTTAGAGTAGCATGGCAGATGATAGTGCTTTGTAAAGGTGTGCAGTGAACTCCAAGTGGCAGGCTCTAAAATGTCCTTGGTTGGTACTCCCCTGAGAAAGGTTGCTGAAGTAGCTGCAGCTCTGGTTGAATGTGGCCTAATGCCCTTAGGCTCTGGCTTGCCATGGTGTAAGTAGCAGAAACGAATGCAGTGGCCTATCCACTTTGAAATAGTCTGCTTTGAGATAGCCTTTTCTTGTGATCCTGCAGCATATGCCACTAGTAATTGTTCTGACTTTCTGAAAACTTTGGTTCTGTCCAAGCAGAATCTAAGCTGTCTGTGTACGTCCAAAGAATGCAGAATTCACTCCCCCTTGTTCTGTGAATTTGGATAAAAAGTTGGCAGATGAACAGTTTGGTTAAGGGCCACACTGGACACCACCTTGGGCATAAATGTTGGGTTTGTCCTCAGAGAGACCCTGTCTGGATAAAAAAAGATGAAAGGTTCCACAGCCATGAGTGCCTGAAGCTCTGAAACTCGTCTTGCAGAAGTTATTGCTAAGAGCAGAGCTGTTTTCCAGGATAAAAACGTTATATCAGCAGTAGCAGCTGGCTCAAAAGGAGGCAGGATGAGTTTTTCCAAGACATAGTTGAGGTCCCATGCAGGCATTGGTGATCTCCTTTGAGGCCTTAAAATTTTGGCTCCTCTGAGGTACTGTTTTAGTAAGGGATGAGAAAAGATTGGAGGCTCTGCATTGTAATGAGCCAAAATGGCAGAGGCATGAATTTTAATAGATGAAAGAGATAGACCTTTGTCCAGCATCTCAGTTAAGTATTGCACAATCTGAGGAATATTTGGCACAGCTGTATTAGTTCCTTGTGCCTGGTTCCAAGCACAGAATCTCTTCCATTTTCCAGCGAAGATTTTCTAGTACTAGGCCTTCTGGCCTCCAAAATGACATCCATCACAGCTTTACTGAGAGGTGTGTTTTGTATGACTACATTATCCGCCATGCTGCCAGGTTTAAAGTCCTGAGTTGGCTGTGCAGGATCTGATTGTTTTGCTGGGACAGTAGATGAGGTATCTGAAGTAAGGTCCACGCTGGGCATTGAGACAAGCTCTTTAGTATTGGATACCAGTACTGGCGGGGCCAGTCTGGGGCAGTCAGAATCATCCTTGACTTCTCCTGTCTGACCTGTAGGAATACCTTGGGGAGGACAGGCAAAGGGAGAAATGCATATACTGATAGGTCTTTCTAGCTGAAAGATAGGGCGTCCACTTTCCATGCTTGTTTGTGATAAATCCTTGTGCAGAATCTTTTTAGCTGGCAGTTGTGAGGGGAGGCGAATAGATCTATGTCCGGGCATCCCCATTTCCTTGTTATCATGCTGAAGATTTGTGGATCCAGGTGCCACTCGTGGGGATCCATGAGGTTTCTGCTTAGTTCGTCTGCCAGAGTATTTTTACTTCCTGGCAGGAATTGTACCTGCAGACGTACTTGGCAAGTCAGTGCTGTGTCCCACAAAGTCATGGCTAGTCTACAAAGAGGGTAAGAATGTGTGCCCTCCTGCTTGTTTATGTACCACATGACCTTGGTGTTGTCTGTCTTTATCAGTAGTTGTCCTGGATGAAGTAGGTCCTTGAAGGCTGTCAGGGCATTTTGAACTGCTAGCATCTCTTTTGATTGATATGTAGATGCATTTGGTTTGGGGTCCAGGTGCCCTGAATGCATCTTCCTGCCATGTGGGCCCCCCTGGCATAATCTTATGCATCTGTTGTTAGTGTCTGCCTGGCTGGGGGTAATGTGAATGGCTGTCCCTTGTTCTGGTGACAAGCCCTTGCCTACCATCGAAACTCCTGTTGCAGGCAGGGAATGAGAGTAATCATAGTTTCTAGGCTGTGGCAATGTTGAGTCCAAACACTTTTTAGGTACCACTAAAGTTTCCTCATATGCAGCCTTGCATATGGAATTACTAGGATGCAGGATGTTATGAAGCCCAGAGCCTGCAGAATTTTTCTTGCAGATAACTGGGCCTTTGTTGCAAACATTTTGAAGTAGGCAGTCAGTTGCCTTTGTTTGTCTGGCATGAGATAAGTCATCTGGGCAGTTGTGTTTAAGCTTGCACCCAGGAATATTATCTCTTGAGAGGGTACTAGTTTTGATTTCTTTTCATTGACTGTGTACCCTAGGCATGTTAGAAGCCTTTTCACGAATGCCAGATGCTGTAGAAGAACGCCCTTGTTCTCTGCAGAATGCAATTACTGGTGCCAGACACTTTGGCTTATCTACTGCGCCCAGGGTCTTTACAAAGAGCAGTGCAGAGAATTGGTAATGCATTGAGCCAGCCTCAAATCTGAGGTATCTTCTGCATATTTGTCTGATTGGGACATGCAGGTATGCCTCTTTTAGGTCTAAAGTCACCAGCCAAGTGTTCTTGCCAGCATGGGCAGAAGCTGCTGCAAAGTCAACATCTTGAATTTTGGTATATCCAGGAATTTGTTCAAAATAGATAGGTCCAGTACTGGCCTCCAGGCCTTGTCCTTTCTTGGTACCAAGAACAGTCTCGAGTAAAATCCTTGTCCCTGCTCTTGCTCTAGTATTAGTTGAATGGCCCCCATGTCCATGAGGGATGAGACTTGTTTTTGTGCCTCTGCCCATTGATTTTTTGTCATATCTGGCCATCCGTTTGCCTTTGTCAGGGTAAGGAAATGGAACTTGTAGCCTTGTGACACGATATTTAAGACCCACTTGTCCTGGGTTATAATGTGCCAATTTTGAGAAAAAAAGTGCTAATTTTCCGCCTAAGGGTGCTGCCATAAGATAAGTGCTTGGTGCGGGCAGAGGGAAGTCATTGGGACTGTTTCCTGAATGGTTGTGATTTGTCTTCTCCAACTTTGCAGGTAGAAGCTCCCCATTGTTTTGAGCGGAATTAACCTTGCGCCTGGGATCTGCCTCTAGGGCATCTGGTTCTGCCCCTTTGAGGTCTGTCTGACCCAGGAAAGGACCGATTCTTTGTTGGCCAGTGTCTACTAAACCTAGGTGGCTGTACTTGTAAAAAATCTTTGACCGTTTGCATAGATTTAGCTTTGTCCTCCGTTTTCTTTAACACCTCTTCTGCCTTAACAGCAAACAAAGTATCATGCTGTAAAGGAGCATCTAATAATTTAACTTTAACATGATCAGGCAAATTTTGTTCCTTTAACCAAACATGCCTCCTAATAACAGAACCTGTAACTGTGGCTCTGCAGGAGGCCTCTAAAGAATCAAAACCACATTGCAAAGTATGCTTTCCAACTTGTTCAGCTGCATGCAATATATCCTGCATTTCCTTGTTTTCTGCACATTCAGTGTTTAACATTTTCTGTTTAAGCAATGCCATGACATGTTGTTGATATTTGAGAATATGAAACTGACAGTTTAAGGCTCTTATAGCCAAGATAGCAGATGTGTAAACCTTTTTTCCCCATCTATCCAGTGCCCTAGAACCTCTGTCAGAGGGGGTAAGGTTTTTTGCAGTGGAAGCCTTAACTCCTTTGGGACCCTGTGGAATAGTTTCTGGGTCTGCAGCAGGGTTTTTAAAAAGGAATTTATGAGAGTCAGGAACCCTGTAATATATGTCTGGCTTAACCAGAGCTGGAGGTTAGGAGTCAGGTGTAAGACTAGACTCTGAAAACACAATCTATAATGTCTAACACAGGTGGGATGGCTAGAGGCTTGTGTTGAGGTAGTAAAAGGAAATCCCTGAGCCTCTTTTTAGATTCTGAAAAATCTTGGCTCTCCCAGTGGAAATGCTACCCCATGGTATGTAAGGTTTTCCCAAAGGAATAGTCCTCAGGAGGAGAAGCTGAAGGTATAGATTCTTCAGCATCAGAATCCTCATAGGGGGGAAGAGAATATTCCTGATCAGAAGAGGAATAAGAAGAAATGGAAACCTGATCTGAAGATTTATAGTCAGCCTCTTGCCTAGGCCTCTTTTCAGGAGGGGGATGGGAACCCCTGATCAAGGTAATCAAGTCTTCGGCCATTTTGAGCATCTGCTTTTTGGGCATGGAGGCCTGTCCACGTGGCTCTTGAGTTTGATTCTTTGTCTTTGAAGGTGCTTTAGTCTTTGCCTTTGAAGTTGGTTTAATGTATAAATGTTTAGGTCTGAATACACCTTCAGAAGCCGGTGCCTGCTCAGCGGCTCCTGACCCATCTGAAGGAATAGCGTCCGAGGCTCCAATACCTTGAGTTTCCAGCGGCATAGCCGACTCCACATGGGAGTCAGTAGCGGCCTGCGACTCTAAAGTAGCGGGCGTCAGGGGCTGCGAAAGCGCCTCACTGAGAACCGGCGACTGGCTTAGGAGAAGCTTTGTCGTCGGTTTTGGGCCTCAGTTGTCTATCTTTTTCTTTGCGTTTTTTGTGAACTCCGGTAGTCGGATGTCTCTCAGACGACATTTCTGGGTAATTAAACCTGTGTCCAAAATAGTTTAATGCAAAATCATACCAAAGCTTAATAGTGCGTTGGTTAAATCTAGGACAAAACCGACAACCTGAAACGTTATGGACAGGGCCTAGGCAAGGAATACAGTAAGAATGAAAGTCCTTATGAGGTATTTGCTTCCCACAAGAAATTCAATTATTAACTTTTTCTGACATCAGTCAGGAGCAAGAAAAAGTTTCCCCAATGGGGTACTTAGCTGTATAGAAGACTTCGAATCTGAAACTTGAACACGAAAATCTCAGGAGTCGGCCGACCGGCACTTGCGAACTGCTTCTGCTTCGGGCACCGTGCGGCAAGAAAGACTAAAGAAAATGGCGTCGGCCACATCTTTTATACCCCTGACGGCCTGACGTCAGGGAAGAGCCAACGCAGGACCCAGGACTTTGGAAATCAGGCTGACTAAGGGCAACCTGCCAGCAGGATTACCCAAATATAATGACTGCAACAGTGAAACACGAAGAACATCTACATATGTTAAAGCCAAAATAAATTACTACCATTCTTATTAAATTTAATTTCAATCATGTTACTTCAGATTCTCATCTCCTGACCACATTTCTTAAAGTGCCTTTTCTTAATGCAAAAAGTCTAGCTCAACAGGCAAATCATCCCACTAGAACTAATAAGCTTGGATGTCAAGATTTTTTTTTTATTTAGTTCTTACTACTATTCACTACAAGCATTCTGGTTTATCCTTAGAAGCAAATAATATAAGTGAGCTATCTGTTCAGTTCTTTAAAGCAAAAGTACTGCCATTCAATAATTCATAATATAGAAACACTCTAGTGCCCCACGTAAATATAACTTGGACCCTCTTCAATGAAAAGACCACTACTACTGTATACAATTTTATTAATCATCTAGCCACAATTCAAGACAAATTGTTCCCAGTTAAACAAAGAAGAGCGAGATCAGACCTGAACCCCCTGTACTCATAATGCAAATGAAATAAAAGCTTTATTTAGGGAAAGGCACAAAATTGGGTCTACTGATAATCTAGTCCTTATGATTAAAGTACACACACCTAAAACTATCTACATTTAAGGAGAATTAGTAAGATTATCTATTAACTTTGCAAAATTATCTTGCATGAGGAGAAAATAGGTACCTATGGATTCACATTCCAGACTTTTCTAGTAACAATTAACAGGCTATATAATTAACATTAATGACACACACAGTCTGCTTCAGGTAATGATCTAGTCCTCCAATTACTTTAAATACTTCATTCTTCCTAAATCAACTGTTTTCAATCCAGTTAACTTTGTCAACTGCTTTCAATTTATATATAGCTTTCCATTTTGATTTTCTTTCTAACATTCTGCTTTAAGGAATCAGTTGCATGTTTGTCTGCAAGCTCTTAAGAAAATAATGAAGAAAAAAATACTGAAAACAGACAGTACAAAATATGCCCAGCGTCATCCTACCTTCTTGAAAAGGCTACACCTAACATTTCTAAACCATTAACTCACATATATACAACTTCTATCCTTTTTCTGTTATAATTCCATCATTGTTTAAGCATGCCTATATAACTTTACGTAAACTTACCTAGACTTACACTTGTTTTAACTAGTGATCAACTGCAAAAGTATTTCAGAAACTAATCTATGAGGAGTTATGGATGTCAAACAGTCTCAAGAAGTTTGAGTGGCACACTCACCTTTGATGCCTGAAGACAAGGCTGTGGGTCCTATTCCCATAGAAGGCAATACAGCATAAGGGGTCAACTGCACTTCTATTTTGTACTCACACCTAAATGTTGTTGCACCCACCACCCACCTATATTTTTAAAAATGTACTCAACCCTCAAAATGCTATCCCCAGGCATAAACGAGGAGGGCAACTTATTTTCAACTATCATTTATATCCATAAAAAAATATTTTTAGAGGTGATTTCCTTTCACACAAGCATTCTTTATATGCCTCTATACCATAAAAAATATGTTTACACAGTTCTAAACATTCTCTGCTTTTTCAGTGCTGAAGTTTCCAACAGATGCTCAGAAAAAATGTACTCACTTTAGTACAATGGGTATGCCTAGCTACACCCTTGTTCCTGAGTGCCCCATCTGCTTGAAGTGGTGGTAACTCAAGTGAATGTAAAAGATCCTACAGCACTTATTGAAAACACTAGGGGTGTTTATTAACATTTATTTTATACCACAAAAACACTTTAAATCAACTGTTTACACTATCAGTTTTTTATACTCATACTTAAAATTATTTACACAAAAGAACATAACTACATAATTCTATTTCTTTATTTCTTTGTATTCACCTTCTACCCCCACCCCTTTCTTCCACAACCATTCTTATTTAAGCTAATACCTTATCTTCCTTTTTCTTATTGTGTAACAAATTACCCATCTTTTTCACATCACCCATGTTGTCAAAAATACTTTATCCCATTTATCAATATCACATTTCTTTACCATACTTCCCATATAATATCATATTCATATTTAAATATGTAAATCCTTCCCATCTGTATTCATTTTTTAAACTTCCACTTTTTTTTGAAATCCCAAAACAATGTTTTGTTTCTTCTTTGCTACATTATTTTCTTTCCTCAATTACCTTATATTTCATATGACTTTCACAAATAAATTCTCTAATAAAATCCCCCACAAAAAGTTCTTTGCTTCATAAAAATTTCCAAACATTTTTTTCTATCTTTTTTTTCTTCTTTTAACTCATTCCTTGGGTACACCATTTTTTTCAAAAATTATATTATACCATTCTTTTATTTTCCCATCAACCAACTTATTTATAACCTTCCTAATTTAATTTTGTTTTTATATTCTTTTTATTCCATTCTGTCCATTTTTTCTTCCCATACATTTTATACTTCTCATACATCATCATACCATCATTTTATTTTGTTTTTTTTACCTTTCTCATTACCCAAAATAAAAGCACATATGCTAAATGTACTGCTGGATTTTTAAATTCAAACCACCTTATTATTATAAAATATTTGTTTTCTCACTGGGTTTCACATTCAGCACCACATGAAGCTAAAAAATCTTTAATAATCTTTTTTTTCCATTTGAGTGAGAAACGCACTGTATATTCCCCCAAATATGCAATTTTTCCTAATATACAAGTATTCGGCATAAGTCATTTTCTGAAATGATAAATAAATTTTTTTTCTACCAAGCTAATTTTTTAATTTCTCCCACACTTTCATGCTCACCAAATGTCACTCCCAAAATTTTAATTTCCTTTCTTGTGAAATGTATTCCATTTTTTTATCTCACCAAATGTTGACACTGCATTTTAACTGCAGACCAGCTTTTCTAAACATTTCTTTATCCTTATATTACAGCCTCACTTATTTCACTTGTTTTTATTATAACTAAAACATATGCATATGCTACACATGTTGATATGTTTCCTTCCATCTCCCATCTTGCTTTCATCTGTTCATACATACACATTTGTACTACTGCATTCATTGGGCATCCCTGTTTTACTCTGCTTAACACTTACAATTTCCCCATCCATCCATTTATCATAATTTGCACCAATGGATTTTCCTTACATTTCTTTATTTCATTAATATCCTTCTCCTATACCATGGGCCTCTAAAATCTCCAACATGACTTCATTACTCACTCTAGCAAAAGCTTTAGCTATGTCACATGCATCGATCTTTTCTTTCAGTATCATCTCTACTACATCTTTCCCTAAAAGTAACCTTTCTTTCACATCTCTTCCTTTTATACCATAGATCCCTTTCGCCTACTCCCTTATCCAATACTTTCTGCATCCTTTTTTGTAGTATTTTCATAAATATTTTACAATCACCACTGTCTAGTGCTATAGGCCACCAGTTTTTTTATATATTTCCTTCATCATTTTTTTTCCATATACTTTATCACTCTACCACCTGTCTTTTCCAGTATGCCTTCCTTCATCAATGTACAAGTCTTAAAACACTCTTTGATCTTTATTTATTCCTTTAGAATATTTTACTTGTACCATCCAATCTTGTTGCAGATTCATTTTTGGCTTATTTTTATCACCATCTCCATTTTGTCTACTGTTATATCATTTTCTAAAAATGTCTACTTTTTCAGATATCGTTTCACTTTCTATTTTTCTTGCTCATCCATTTCATATTTTTCATACAGTTGCACTACAAAAAGATCTCTACCAAATCTACAATATCTCCTTGCTTGGAGTTTATATCTCCTTTACCATATAACATATAATCAATCCTTTCTTCTCTTGTTTTACTTCTTTTCCCTAATGAAAGGAACCCCTCACTTTCTCTCCTTTCAGAAAAAAAATTGTCTATAAAACAATTTTCACTTTTTCTCTATACTTTCATGCATTTCTATTTCCCTTATCACTTCCTATTTTACCTCTTTCTTATATTTCTGTGAAATTTATTTATATTTCACCTTTTTGTTTTACTTTCCAATTCTAAATATATTTTTAAACTTCTTGTATATTACCCACCACTGTCTAATTTTTATAAAATGGTTTCAATGTGATATGATCTTTCTTCCTCCATTTCAAACTGTAGTTAACCTCATTATCCCTTTCCCTCCTTTATTTCCCTGTCTTCCCCTGTTCTATCCCACATAAGTCTATCATCTGAAAACTGCCAACTGTTCTTCCCCTATTATTTCTTTCAAGTCTTTAGGGTAAACTATATAACAAATTTCACTTTAAAAAAATTCACTTTTATATGCTTCATTGTCTATTCTTTCCTAGTTTTATATCTCCACATTTTATAATTCCCTTAACATTTTAAAGTTCTGTTATTTTTTGGTTTTCTTTCCTCAGGCTGCATTTAAAATTTTCAACCATCACTACTGGTGTATTTACAATGCATTTTATTTTTTTTTCATATTAATCACTGTTAATGTTACACAGTTATTTTTGTCTCATTCTCGTGTCACTACCTTTTGTGGTACTATTTTTACATCCACAGTTCTTTCATTTTTATAAGCATTCCCATTACAGAACATGTCTCATTCTTTTCCAGCCAAGCAGTCTGTACCCCCCCCCCATACTGCCTGTATGCTATTCCTTCTTTCTCCTTTGTTATATCTAGCATGCAAAAAAATACATTTATTTTTTCACCATTACATTTCCACAGAACCTCATATATAATTCATAATATAATGCTAACATTTCTATACCATCCCTCTTTAAGCGTTTTAGCTCCACATCCTATTTTTCTATTCTTCTTCCAAGTCTTAGGTTCATAGGTAGGTACTAGGCTATTGGCCCTAGGGCCTATATAAGCCTAGCCAAATGGTATCCTGGCTTTTGCCACCCAAGAAAATTATTTTCCTGTGCCACTGTCAAGCAGAGCCACAGAAGTGATCCCCGGGATGAATTTCCTATCTCCCAACCAATCATCAAGATTTTTCTTGACGAGTGCTAATGAGGAGCTTTGTTTGACATAGATAGGTAGTTTGTTCCAGAGCATGGGAAGTCTCTGGGACAGGAATCTATCCCTCCAGCATGTTCCATTTATTGTGGTGACAAGTTTAGGTCCCTAGAGTGTTGTAGCTCAGAGGGATTGGGATTTCTTTAAGTGCAGCATGTCCAACAGCTCTGGGTTTGACATAGCTTTGTATGTTAGGCAGAGATCGCCTGAGTAGGCGATATGCGACAGAATAACACTGGAGTTTTTTGAGACTGTCTGCGTAGGGCACCTGTTCGAGGCCAGTAATCCTCTTTGTTAGGTATTTCTGCGGCCTTTCCAGTTGTTGTAGATGTTTTGTGAGGTACATACCAAAAGGGGCATTGTACTCTATAATAGGTCTACTGAGTGATGAGTAGAGGGGAACAATGACCTCTTTTTTCCTGGATGAGAAACCTTCTGTGATGAGGTGTGCCATGTAGAAGGATTTCCTGACTACTGTGGTGATGTGATTATCAAAGGAGAGACTACTGTCCACCTGTACCCCAAGGTCTCTTATCACACTTTCGGTGTTGAGTAGACTACCACCTATGTGGTAGTTCATGGGTACAAAGTTGTTACCAAAAGGGATGACAATGCACTTTTTGGCATTGAGCTTAAGGCCATGGCTTTGACACCAGGCATCTGTCTCAGTGAGGCCCTTTTGTAGGATGCCCACATCGTTAGGAGTTTTGATTATAGCTCCTAGTTTGCAGTCACCTGCAAACTTTGTTAGCCAAAGGGCTTCTGTGTTAGCCTGTACTTCAGAGAAGTAGATACCAAACAGGAGAGGACCTACGACTGAACCCTGTGAACTCCACTTCTCACTGGTCTGAAGTTAGATTTGAAGTCTGCTACTTTCACAGTGTGGGTTCTGTCAGTGAGCCAGTTGGCAAACCATCTTGTGACATAGGGATTTATATCTAGTTTAGTGAGTTTATCTATAATTCCAGAGTGGGGGATGGTGTCAAAAGCCTTGGCGAGATCTAGATAGGCTGTGTGAACCACCTTACCCTAATCTACGGCTTTGGTGACCGCTTCAAAGAAGTCTATCAGGTTTAGGAGACATGATCTGTCTTTTACAAACCCAAATTGGGTAGGGTCCAGAGTTTGGAGATTACCAATGTCATTGTTTATAAGTTCCATGATGATACGTTCC
This sequence comes from Protopterus annectens, assembly GCF_019279795.1. Lineage (NCBI taxonomy): Eukaryota > Metazoa > Chordata > Ceratodontiformes > Protopteridae > Protopterus > Protopterus annectens. The sequence goes on from NC_056726.1 coordinate 825,105,331, forward strand.
ATAGCCTTGCAGACCAGGCTCGTCAGGCTAATGGGACGGTAGTTCCTGGGGTCCGTGGTGGATCCCCCTTTGTGGAGTGGGATAACTGTTGCTGTGCGCCATTCAGTGGGCACAAAGCCTGAGGTGAGTTCTATAGTTCATGTATGGATGCTGAGTTCTTGGCTTTGGAAAGTGTATTTTTTACCTGTGCAGCCGTGATTACAGGAACTTTGCATTCTTTCAGTATATAGATGGGCCCTTTAGCGGGTGAGAGAAGGGTAAAGCTAGCACTGAACCTATCTGCCAGGATGTTGGCAATATCAGTTGTTTCTGTATATTTAGTGGCATTGTGTTGTAACTCAGAGCAGATCTGAGTGTTGCCATTGAGATTCTTGACATAGCTATAGAATGCTTTGTGGTTGTCTTTAGAATCAGTGGCAATTTTGTTTTCGTAACTAGCTTTGGAAGATTTTATGAGGGATTTCAGCTTCTTACAGAGGCTGACCATGGAGTTCCTCCAATCATGGGATTTTACTCTTTTTTGCAACAGTTTCTTTCTTCTGTTGTAGAGTTTGTTTATGGAAAGGGACCACCAGATTGGCTTCCTTTTTTTGGAGGATAGCATCTTGGTTCTTTTAGGGATTGCATGATCCATGCACTTGTGTAAGTGCCTATAAAGTGCATTTGTATAGGATTCAGAAGTCGTACCTCTATTGTCCATTAGCATGGGTGTTGTAGACAGGAGAAAACAGCAGAAGCCGACCCTAAGACATGCCTGGATAGATGCTTATTTATTAAGTATTAAAAACTGTTTTCCTCTAGACAAGTGAGGAAAGTTGAGTGCTGTAGTAATTTGTAGCTTATTTAGTGCTTACAATGAGTTCTGAACAAGTGCTGAGATCAAACAGATTTGAGTGCTGAAACTAGAAAACTGGCTAGTTCTAAGAAACAAAATTAAGCTAGAAGGCTTCCCTCCAACACAGAAAGGCTTGGGGGCTCAGAAACTTACAAACAGTCCTGGATACAGCAAATCTGTATCTGGACTAGATGACTTACAAGAAAGGCAGGAAATAAGCTTAGAATTTTTTTTTTTTGTAAAGTGTAAAGGGGAAAGGAAGAGCAGAAACTAACTTGGTTGGCCTTCTCAAATGTTCTCCCTTGATTAGGTAGAATGAGGTAATGACACTAGACTGGGAGGAGTGTCCCAGATCAAACTTACAGTTGGGGCGGGCAACTGCAAAGCCACAAAAATCAGAACAAACAAGCCCAACCAGATGCTTAACAAATGTAGAAAATTTCTAGTTAATATCTCACACACAGTGAAACTAGCTAGAAAAGTATATGCAGACAATAAAAGTGCTATAAATAACTCGTAAAAATAAGCAATAAATTAGGATACTTAATGTTATAGATCACAGACTGGTTGGCTCAAAGCCCTTCCTCTGACTTCCTCCAATTAGCTCAGTGTGAAATGGCAGAAACACTCACAAGTTAACTTCTTAAGTAACAAGTTGAAACCTGAAACAACTCCACCAAATGATTTTCCTATATCTTTTTCTTATTCTTCCATCTTCATTTTCTTTCTAAAATTGTAAATCTGCTCTCTTTCTATACATTAATAACCTTGCTTTGAACTGTTAATTCTTCTGTAACTACACCTTCATTCTTTTAACTTTTTCCAGAGTCCCCTTGCTCTGTACCTCCTGCTCTTTCAGCATTTTCTGTGGTAATATTTTCAACTGTTTGCCTTTTTCTTTGTTTTCTTCATCTACTCTTCTTTTCTAATATGGGTTAGTCAAACTAAAAGTGTCCAAATTCTTTACATGTTCTGCAAACAGACTTACATTTTTTTTTCTATATGCACCCCTCTTCCCACATTGGACACATGATGGTTTATTAAAGTCTTGTACAAAATGATTTTCACCCCCATAGAAATAATGTGCTTTAGGTTATCCCCAGTACTTAACAGATCTTTTCTTACCATTCATAACTACTGTATTTGACATGTGTTGAATCTTCCCATACTAACATCCATAGTTACCCATACTTTCCAACACCCAGTCCATACATTTCTATCAATTCATATTTTTAACTTCATGTACTTTACTACAACACTTTTAACTCGTGCTCATCCATAGCTGAAGTATTCAACTGCACATTTATTTTCTTTTTTTAGTTATAGTCCCAGGCTCTGAAAGAAATAATCTTCCCATGGTACTGGAAATTGTACTAATATGACTTGAAAAATAGTATTAGTGTACAAGTGTATTATAATGCATGAAAATGTATCAATGTCTACTATAACTGTAAGAAATACATAACATTCACAATGAGGCATAGGAGGAGTATTTGGCCAAGGTCTAAACGAGGAACAAAACTAATATTTCAGATCATGTAACCTTCCATAAGAAAATAAGGCAGTCTGATACTACCTGACAGGTGAAGAGTTGCACCTGCACTACTACCTTACCTTAAACAATCAACTAATTTTGTTATATTAAAAAAAAAACTGTCATTGCCTTTACCGACACCGAATCAAGAAACCTTCCCTAGAATTCATAAACAATTTACATATTACACAGTGAACAGTTGAGCATTTTGCAGCAATGAACAGGACAGCGGTGATTCAAATAAAAGCAGTACATAGCAGTACAACAGCTGTAACCACACAAAGTGCAGAGTATGGAAACACTGATTTAATTAGATATAAATAAAGCCAGACATTTAAGCAAATAAGTAATTGATATGCAAACGTAGACCAAGACAGCAGATTTGTGATCCAAAGATTTATAAAAGCAAATCAGCATGCAAAATTACACATACAAATAATAAATTGGTAGATACTGGTGTGTAACTGTGTGTCAGCTACTGGTTGAGCACGCGTAGGGAACTGTAAAAGGTCGTAGAAGCAGTGTATAACATATCACAGGCTTTCAGATCGACAAACTGAGTACTGTTTACTTGGTGGGCTGTGCCTTAGTTCATTCCCTTAACTACTAGGTTATGTACAATTCAGACTAAATTATCCCTAGTGTGTGCATGTACCACACTGGAAGTGTACATGATTCACCCATTTGACATGTAAGATATACCACGACTTCCAGAAAAGTGACTTTGTAGCTCTCTGTGCAGAGTATAAATTGTAGCAAAGTAGTTTGCTATAATTTAAAAGTAAAAAATATATATTTTTTAAACTAAAACCTGAGCGCTGTAGCACTCCATGTGGGGTATGAACTGTAGCAACTGCTTTCTTGAAAAAAGATTTTCTTTGTATCCAGAATGGCTCCTGAATCAGAATGGAAGGGGCATGTATCCTATCCACCTGAGTGTTGTTCCAGTAGAAAGAGTGGGCCTTATTTTTTGCTTTTTACTTGAAGAGGTTGGGGGGGGGGTAGTGTGGTTTGAGTACTGCACTGCAGGAAGCCATTTGGTAGCTTTGTACATAGATTCTTAGCAGGTTACTAGGCTAATGTCCCTACAGCCTTTATAAGCCTAGCCATGTTAATCCCAAGTATCCCCATTTGTTCATTTTGGGTAGTTTGCAGAAAGAAATTATGAACACAGCAGATCTGTGATCAACACTGACGACCCCTGTCCATAAGGGACCAGGGTACCACCCCAGGGATGAATTTCTGGTCTCTCATCCAATTATCTAGGTTGTGTGTGAATATGGTCAGTGATGAGCTTTATTATACGTGAACAGGAAGTCTATTCTAGGGAAGCGTTAGTCTCTGGGAGACATATGTGTCTCTCCAGCATGTTCTGTTAATGTCACAAGCTAGGATGAGAGCCCTAGAGTGAGTGACTCTTGTGCCATTTGACTTGTGGATGTGCAGCATTTCCATTAGAGCAGGGTTGGAGATTGCCCTATAAGCCAGGTACAAGTCACCTCTCAGCAGTCTATAAGATACAGATTAAAGAAATAGGGCTTTCAGCCTGTCCATGTAGGTCATGGTTTGGAGTCCTTGTATTTTCTTAGTGAGAAACCTCTTATGTCTCTCCAGCTGCTGCAGGTGTCTTGTGAGGTACATGCAAAAGAGTGCATTATACTCTCAGTGGTCTGATAAGAGTTGAGTACAGTGGAGTTGTAACATCCTTTGACCTGGATGCTATGACCTTGCTAATGAGGTGCACTACATAGGAGGCTTCCTTACAACTGTGGAAATTTGATGGTCAAAATTCAGATTGCTATCAACCTGTGTTACCAAGTCTCGCACCACTGGGTTGGAATGCACAGGGTTGCTGCCAATACTGTAATATGTAGGGAATTCGTTTTGCCAAAGGGAATGGTAATGCATTTATTTGCATTTAGTTTTAGATCATGGCTTTGGTACCAAGCATTTGTTTGTGTTAGTCCTTCTTGTAATATGCTGACATTGTTGGGGGATGATAAACTATACGCAATAAACTGTATGCAGAAGTCCTTTTTTTTCTGACGGGATGGGATGCAACTTCGGACCCGTAGAGGGAACTAGTTTAACCAGCTACACCTCTGTTTGTTGTCATATGTCATGCATGCTGCATGTTACTCTGTGGAAGCCGGCAGTCCAGCCACAGGATATGCAGGCAGAACAACTGACAGTAGTAGATGAAGGATATCGGCTTTAGATGAGGAAGAGGATGAAAGCTGCAGAGGAAGGATCCACCAAGACAGCAATGGCAGCACCAGAAAATCAACAATGTCTGGTTGACAACTATCAGCCACAACAAATACAAACCAACAGCATCAGACACAGTACACCTGATGCATTGCAGCATGATTATTAAAAAGTTATGTCTTACCATAACTTGGCATTAGTGTTGTCTTCCTTCATTCATTCTCATGATGAGGTCTTGGACCCGGCTCGGCTACTTTCCACAGACTTGGATCTGGGTCTCAAGCTCCTCCCTCATCCACCCAACTACCTCAGATCTAATTTGCCAAACCCAGACATGCTACTCTCAGACATCAAAGACTGGCAGAAGAGGCTCAGACACAGGATTCAATAGTCCTGAGATCATCCCATTTCATTAAGAGGAAATGCAGGGGCGTGGTTGGATAGGAAAGGGAGGATGAATGAAGGAAGATAACACAGATGCCAAGTTATGGTTAGACATAACTTTTTAATCTGATGTTTTCTCCTTCATTCACTCTTACGATAGGGTCAGAGTCCCCAGATTCTAGACTCTTGGGTGGCCCTCATGGAAGGACATGCAGAAGCACCATCGAGCCAAAGGAAGTCCTGCTCCTGGAAATAATATCCAATTTGTAATGAGACACAAGGATGTGATTATTAGACCATGGAGCTGCTGCACAAATGTCATCAACAGAGGTTCTGGCATAGAAGGCAGAGGAAGTAGTCATAGCGCTGGTAGAATGTGCCCTAGGAAGTTTAGGTAACTGCAACCATCTGGAGGAATAAATTTAAGAAATGCAGTCTGAGATCCATTTTTGATACTGATTGTCCAAGTCTATTAGAAGAAAAAGCTATAAAAAGCTGATCAGACCTTCTGTATTGCTTGGTCCTGTGTGGCTAAAAATGGAGCTATGAACATCTAAAAGATGCAGAACATACTCCCTTTTGTTAAAAAAATTGGGAAAGAACACTGGTAGTTGTATGGACTGATTGATATTGTTTTCTGTAGCTACTTTAGGCATAAAGAATGGATTAGTGCGCAAGGACACTATCTCTATGTAACAGGATGTAAGCTGGTTTAGAAGATAGAGCTTGAAGCTCAGAAACCCTCTTGGCAGAAGACACAGACACCAAGAGAACTACTTTCCAGGACAGAAAGTTTATGTCACAAGTAGCTGCATGTTCAAAGGGGGCCCTGTGTCAGTGCCTGCAGCACCAGAGTAAGATCCCAATGAAGGGAATGATCTCTAAACAGTGGCCTTGATAAGAAACACCCTTCATGAAAGATTTACATAATCTGAATGTGAACAAGGAACAATATTTGACTTGCTGTGTGAAGATTAGAAATAGTGGCTAACTGTAGCTTAATAGTGGAAAAGCTAGCACCCTCATTGAAAAGGTTATCGAGAAACAGTAATATGTCTGAAACAGGTGCTGAGAATGGGCCAATATTCTTGCTGGTAGCCCAAATAACAAATCTCTTTCACTTGTTATTGTAAACTTTCTTAGTGGAAGCCTTTTGTGATGACAAAACAAGTTTTCGGACCGGGGACTGAAGTCTTGACTGTCTAATCAAGGTCAGAAGTGGAGAAACCAAGCAGTCAATTTCAGGGTTGGAAGATTTAGGTGTTGCATCCCTGATGGGTGAGAAAGGATGTCCTGAGTGGGTTCCAGTATCCAAAGAGGACACTACAGATGAGAGCAGAGGACAGAGAACCACCCTTGGCATGGCCAGAAAGGGGCAATGAGGATGACTGAACTCTTCAACCTGCTTGCCTTCTGAAGAAATTTGGGGATGAGCGGAAGAGGAAGGTAAACATTCAGGAGAGACCAGGAGGCCAATTGTGGACCACAGCATCCCTTGGGGACTCCCCTGGAGGAGGGATCAGAGTGATAAACTTCCTGCACTTGTTGAGGGGAGAGGCAGCAAAGTTGACCCCAACTGCTGAAGATCATTGCGCTACTGACTGGTTGAGGGACCACTCGTGTAGAATTCAGAAGTGATCTGAGTCTGTCCGCCAGATCGTTGGTTTTCTCCAGGACATGCACTGCAATTAGAAAGTGGTCTGAAGAGATTGCCCACTTCCACACTCTCCTGGCCTCCCTGCACAGTGGGTAAGAACAGGTTTCCTTCTTGTTTGTTAGTGTACCACACAATTGACATGTTGTCGGTGTGTACTGCAATCGTCTCCAAAGGAAGTATGTCCAGAAAGGCTTGCAATGATAGGAGGACAGCTCTCATCTCTAGGACACTGATATGCAACCTGGTCTCATGAGGTGACCACGTGCCTTGGACCATCTTCCCATTGAAATGTTCCCCCCCCTCCCACCAAGACTGGGAAGCATCTGTGGTCACGGTGGCTATCAGGGGATTGTTCACAAATGGTCTGCTGAGAATAACATTGTCTGACTGAATCCACCAACTGACATGACGCCTGCAGATGGAGTCAATTTGTTGCAAAAGGATAAGGGCTGAAACAGGATGGACCACTGCTTTGTTAACCTCCACTGTAGAATCCACATGAAAAATCTGGCTAGGGAACTAACAGGATGGCTGCAGACATGGACCTCAAGACCAGCAGGATCAGTCGAGTGGAGGAGGCTTGTAGCTCTAACAGATGCTGTACCTGACTCCTCATAATGGCTAATCGGTGTAGAGGAAGAGAAGCTATCTGATCCCTTGTGTTGAGCTGCATACCTATAAACTCTAGATTCTGAACCAGAATAACACTGGACTTGCTCATGTTTATGGTGAAGCCCACGGAGTGCGCTAACTGAAGTATTCCCTTGCTTGGATTACCCAATGTTTCGTTGGAGCAGTTAGGAACCAATCATCTAAATATGGAAACACTTGGAATCCCCTGAGCCTCAGGTGAGCGGTTACCACTGTCATGCATTTGGTGAACACCCGGGAGACTGTGGTGAGTCCAAAGAGCAGTGCTCTGAACTGGTAGTGATTGGCTCTCAGCTGGAAGCACAGCTATCTCCTGGAGTGCCTGTCTATTTTTATGCAATAGTACACTTCCTTGAGATCTATAGAGTACATCCTCTCATCCTTGTGCAACAGTGACAGAATGGACCGAACCATAACCATTTGGAACCTTACCTCCTTTACGTATTCATTTAGCTTGCCGAGATCCTGAATGGGTCTTAGGTCCCCTGTCATTTTCGGCACTAAAAAGAAGTGGGAGTAGGTTCTGAATCCTCACTGTTTGGTTGGGACCTCCCTGGATGACTCTTTAGCAACAGCTGTTGAATTTCCTGTGCTGCCTGCTCCCATTGACCGGATGGCACATCGGAAAGGCTTTTAGATTTCAGAGGTGGAAGGAAAAAGGGAATATAATAATCTCTAGATATCACACTTAGCACCAAATGGTTTTGAGTCAACTGGGTGCAGGCTTTGGAGTCCAAAGCTAATTGTCCCCAGGGGGGCCTCCAGAGACGGACAGTCAGGCAGTGCTTCAGAAACACTGGTAGGGCTTATTGGGCAGGAGTTCCATAAAGCCCTGGTTCTGTGGACCCCCTCTGCCTCTAGGGTGGCATCTACCATCAAATCCTCCTCCTCTGCCCCTGGAGGAGGGTTCCCTGCATGGGTCCTGGAAAGGCCCTTGGGACTTGAGGAACTGCATTTTCTTACCCCCATGTTAGACCTCTAGGGAGTAGAAAAATGTATTCCAACAGCAGAAATTATCTTCCCATCCTTTTCGCTGCAGGTAAGAGTCTCTCTAACAGACAGTCCAAAAAGGGAGGAATCTTCGTAAGGGGTATTGACAAATGATGCCTTAAAGGGCTCCGCAAAATCACATATCCTCATCCATGCATGCCTCCTTAGGGAAATACCTGAACTGGCTGCTCGCAAGGTGCCCTCCATGATATAGGAGATTAACCTCATTGAGGACAGAAGAAAGAGTGGTCAGCTTGAGAGAAACTTTCTTAAATTCTTCTCTAGGATTAGACTCAGAGAGAAGCTGACAGTTCTTTTATCACTTCTCTCTGGAACAAAGTGAAATGAGCTAGATAAAGACCTCAGAGAAAATGCTGCTGAGGTGTAAATGTGCTTTCCAAGTCTGTCCAATGCTCTGGACTCCTTGTTTGGTGGATGGACAATGTCAGTTTCTTCTGCCAGCTCTTTCCTGTTGGCCACCATGATAGACTCAATTATGGGCCCTTACTCCAGTCTTTCCTGTCTGCAGGGAGCACTAAAAACCTATCCAGTCACTTGGGTACAGGCTCAATGGTGTCCAGTTCCTTCCATGCATGGCGAGATATTAAGTCTACTAGGGCATCTTCTGGGGGGGGGGGGTCACCCAGGATGTAGATGGGCCTGTCCCAAACACCTCCAGGAGAACTGACTCCTCAGTAGAAGGAGGTTGGGAAGACCAATTACCTTTCTGCTTCAACATTTCCAATATGTCTCCAATGGAGACATCTTCAGGTGGGGAATTGGTGGATCCTTCCCTCCTCATCAAAGTCAGTATCCTTGGTCAATGACTCCAAAGGGTAGTCTACATGCCTGATTTTACCTGCCCTCTTCTCTAGTACTTCCTCAGCTGGGTATTCTGGTGAAGTATTGGAAGAGTGGGATCCCTCCTGAGCAGGAAAATCCTGGAGGCTACTTGGGACGGGAAGACTTGTGGCAGGACAAGAGCGTGCAAGGCTTGGATCCGATGGAGAAACAGGGGTGAACTAGGGAACATATGGTCAAATATCTAACTTGGGAGAAGACCCTCTCCACTATCTGAAAGGCTGAAGGACTAGACAAAGCCTCATCCAGTTTCCAAGGAGCCAAAACTACTGAGGAAAAATGGGCATGACTCACACCAGATCCATGGCTTCCAGAAGGGATCAGACATGAGCTATCGAGTGCCAAAGCCTCCAAAGGAAGGGACAGCTCCGAGAAGGAAGAAGCTGATCCCAATCCCCCAGACCCGGCACAGATACCACGGCTCTGAGACTTACTCTGCTCTGAAATTGTCAGAACGGGGCTCGTCAAGGGCAATTTCAGCATCAGGATGGGAGCTTCCTCTGCACCGAATCAGACACATGGCAGTCCCGAATCCATAGACTCCAAAACTGGATGCTGGATTGGAGAAGCCCTGATAGGGTGACCTCAGTAGCTCATGGATCTGACAAGGGACAGAGCCAAGACTAGCCCCATCTTGATAAGGGTCTTACGAAACCTTCTCATCAACCTGTCTACAACTGCTCAGATAAGTTTCTGGAGGACCTGGATGAAAATGACAAGGGGGGCCAGCAGCAATTTGACCTGGAGGATAGAGCCGGGGACTTCACTGAGGTCCTAGGATCCATTGCAGTAAAATCCAAAGCAGGCACCACCGAAGGTATCAGAGAAATAGTGATTATCGCCCCCCGGATATGAGGAAGCTGTAGGATCCAACAGGGGGACACAGTCTTCTGCGGATGCGAGAGAGAGGAATCTACAGACTTCTTAGGCTTCTTTGGTGGGAGAGAGTCCCCTGGGGAGACAAGGAGGGACCTCTTTTTTGCCTTCTTAGCAGCAGCAGCAGACAGAAGCCAAGAAAGGGGTCCGAGCCTCAGCCGAGGAAGGAAGAAGGCCCCTTATTGAGCTTGTTCCATCTGTTGGCTAAAGCCTGAGAATTAAAGGCAGGACAGACAGAACACTCAGCATTTAAGTGGTTGGTACCCAGGCGGTACATGCACTCATGGTGGGCATCCCGATTGGGGATTTTATACCCACAAGAAGTGCAGCATTTAATGCCGGGAACTGGTTTGTCAGTCATAACAAAGAAAACCGCCAAAACCAACTGGCAAAACAGAAAGAAGAAATGCAGACACAACTGAACCAAGGGAAAGCACAGGAAGAGCTGTACTAAGAGAGCAACTAAGTACTAAAGTTAACACTAAATTTAACCACTATTCTAAAAAGTAAGACTGATTTTTTTTTTTTTTAACAAGAACAAAGGAAAAATCGCGCGCGCGCACACACACACACACACACACACACACACACACACACACACACACACACACACACACACACACACACAAAAGAAGGAGGAGAAAAATAGCCAAAGGCACTTACAACTTGCGGAAAAAATACTACCTGAAAGGTAAACCATGCTTAAGAGAAGGAACAGGCATCTGACTCGCAGAAGTGGCAAACGAGATCTGAGGTAGTTGGGTGAATGCAGGCCACTGTGGTATGAGGGAGGAGCTTGAGAATTGGATCCAAGTCTGTGAAAAGTGGCCAAGCTGGATCAGAGACCCCATCGTGAGGGTGAATGAAGGAGACAACATCAGATCAGGCTATTTTGTCATAATAGTCTGTCAACGCACTGTTTAAGACACTCCTCCTCATGCCTCTCAACTACTTTGCACAGGAATTCTGGGCAAAATAAAAAAAAAATTAGAGGGGGACAAAGGCCAAAAATCAGGCATAGATTTTAAACATTACTCTTACAAAGTCAGAAAGTTGTTAGAATAAAAGGTTTTGCATTAGCATGCTTCTTTTGAAAGATATGAAGTTTGAAAGTCAAACACATGCCATTATTTACTGAATTCAATCCTGAACGATTTGCCAGAAAAACCACAAATTGTATAAGCAGCAGACCAAAAATACAAGTCAACAATCTGAACATTCTGCAAAATTCTTAAGGTTGAGACTGAGAGATATGGGGGTACAGTATACAAGGGAAATGTGGGTGTGGAAAATGAATACAAAATCTTGCAAAAGCAGACAGGTGCACATACAACACTACAGGGAAAAAAAAAAAAAAAAAAACAGGAGTGGGAGTGTATACATGTGGGAGAGATAGTGAATGGGGGTTGGACTGCACACAAGGGAAGAGGCATGAGACAGAAGGAAGGGACACATCAGAGAGAATATGGTGGAGAGCTGACAATGTGGGCTGCCAGGCCTTGCCAGACAGTATCCTAAACAGATAAGCAGAACCATGGTAATGCCATGGCTATAGTTGAGCACTGCCTGACTTCTGAGTTTCAGACTTCAAATCTTTCAGAAAATGCATGACAATGCAAAACCTATAAATCCATCAGCTTTACAAGTTTATAGGAGCAATATTTAAATTCTGTCCCTAATTTTGGGCCTTTGCCTTACATGACTTCTGACTTTGTCTAGAATGCTTGCACTAAGAAGTTGTAAGGTATACATATGCCTCACTCCTTCTCTCTTCACATTCCCTCCCTTCCTACTAACCATCTCCCTGCACTCTCATACATGTTCTCCTTCTGCATTTTCCTGTGCTGTTCTTATCCCTTTCTCCTAAACCCATTTAAAAAAAATTGGGGGCCACCTCAAGTTTACAAGTATACTGCACCTCTGATGCATGCAGAACCTAGTAGTGCTTGTGGCCATTTGCCACCAGTCAGCACAACCTTAACCAACACTATTTCACACTACCATGAGATGAGATCTGGCAAATGTACTTTATTCCAGGAGGTCACACCCCTCAGTCCTCACTGCACTACACAGAACCTAGAATCTGTACAGAAATACAACCAACCGTAGCTACGATCTTAGTTAGCAGTTCACAATACTGCCGGTTGTCGTTCATCATGCAGTTGCTGAGATTCATTTAATGAGCTTTTCAATAGGCTGTACATAACTGCTTTGTGATGCTCTGGCTGTGCAAGGGTACAGTTAATGCTTAGGAATCCCTTGCAAACAAATATGTACACAAATTTCTGCTAAACGTTTAATTTCTGATTAGCAATGTCTGTAGCATTACTCTAAAATGGCAAGTATAAAATTATATAAAGAAGACTATACTTCAGATAATCAGGCAGCATTCTTTAGGCTGTCTCTGCTCATCAGTTCAGTTTGGAGATTACTCCTGGGTTACCAGTTGATTGAACTTTCAGCATGTTGGATTTCTGACTTCTAAATAAAATACTAATGCTTTTTCCACAGGTTCTGGTTAAAACCTCAATTTCTTTCACATGAATGATTGTATCATAAAAACGCAAAAAAAAAAAAAAAAATTCAAAGAAAAATACGTATGGAAGAATAATACTGTAAAAACTGTCAGAGATCATTATGAGGATCACAGTTTAATAAGGTATAAACATATACAAGACATCAGTTACTGCATCAGCATCATTTTTCAACAGTGCAGTATCATTTATTTTACATGAGATGGCTGACTAAATGCTAAAAAACATAATTCTCAAACCAATTATTTGTACCTCAGATGTCAGAATGCTACCTATCAATTTAGCTACTGACACTGATGATGTCCCCTACTGCAACAGACTTTTTACAGCACAAAACAAGAAACAATTGTTAACCTAGATACTGGCTTACTTAAATGTGAGGGTATATCCTTCCCGGTTTTGACTAACTCGTATCAAGAAACATCCTAAAGGTTTGTCAGCAAGCAGGTTTTCAGCTTCTCTAGAAATGAAAAAACAACAGTATTAATACAATCATCAACTAATCCCAGAATCATAAAGTGACAAGCTAGAAGCCAACATTAGAGCAATCAAAATGACATCCATAGAGAAACGAGTTTTGGGGCAGCAGCTTGAGAAAAAGCTATTACTGGATACAATCCCATTTATCGCAAAAATAAAGTTATCCGTGGAAATGCGTGTAAAACTCTAAAATCCAAGTTCTTCATGGTAAAGAGATGTGTAAATTAGAGATCCACAGTGCAATACATCTAAATCACGGAAAGATTACATTAAATAAACAAAATAAAATACATATACAAATAACACTATGCTGGAAAAGTATTAGTTAAAATATTTCTCAAAGATATTGTGTCATTAGTACAACTGAAATGTGAATGAAAGTGACAAGCAAATCTTAAAGATAAACTATCTTTATTCAAAAGGTGTGGCTACAATAAATGAGTAGGTACAGACTGTAACACTAGGCTCTCCAGAGCATTACATTCATCAGAAATGTACATTCTGAAATCAGTACTGAAAAAGGGCAGTCTTTGTACACTGAACAGCATACTAGCACACGGCTTTTGACACAGACAAGCCACAAAAGGTAGAGAAGCACACATTTTCCTCAGTGCTTTCATGCAGGAGGACCACTAACAGTTCAGATACAGAAGATCTGAAAATAAAATCTACAATAAATCATAAGGACAAATATGCAGATTTTCTTGCTAATAGAACTATATGTCTCAGAAGTTTTAAAACATGCATGTCTAAGCTCTTACAAAGGATGCAAAAGTGGGCCATCCTGCTGATGAACATTCTCAAAGATCTTGTGATACTCTCAGTGTTCTATAAGGCTACAAAATCTTTTCTGAAACAATCTAATTCAGCAAGTAAGTTTTTATTTTTTTTTTGCGCCTCACTGCCTTCTATCACCCCCTCAATACACTGGCATATTTGATCATTCCCAGTCCATTCATTTCTCTGAGGTGACACCCAATTGGGAAGTTGACACACTGCCAACCATCAGGCCATTTTTGCTGTACTGCACTATCCCTCACCCTCTGGATATGACATGGACTTCTGCATCAACAAATGGAAAGTACAGTTGTGTAGAACCTTACCATAACAGTAGATGTCCCTTCCTTCGCTGTTGTAGTATTCTTAACCATTGGGATTCCCTGCCTCGTGAAGCCTGATATCTGGCCAGCATACAAAAGTCTACTGTCGCATATGCGGTACGTCACACATGCTACTTGCAAAGAGTAGGGCATAAGGGTAATGTCCGGACATACCATCCTCAGAACTGATAGCAGCATTAGGAAGGCCAGTCCAAGGAAAACCAAAAGGTAACCAGTGCATCTAGGAAGGTAATGGACTGGGGGGGGCACTGAATACTGCTACAGTGAAGGAAAGTTCACCTACTGTTATGGTAAGATTTTACACAACTGTACTATGTCCTTCCACTCACTGGTTGCAGTATTCTTAACTGTTGGGAGACTGCCAAAGCTCCAGGAGAAATGTGGGTGTAGGAAGGACCAGAAAAACCATGGAAGGATGGCCCTAGCATAACCAGCTCTAGTTCTGGAGATTCCATCCAACTTGCAGTGCTTGGTAAAAGTATGCACAGAAGTCCAGGTAGCTGCGTCAAGAATAGCGTTAGTATAAAACCCCTTGAAAAAAGCACCAGAAAAAGCCACAGCTCTAGCAGAATGAGCCTTTACAGAAGAAGGAAGGCTCTTACCATGAAAAGTATAACAAAGAGAAACAGCCTTTGAGATCCAAGTAGTAGTAGTTTGCTTAGATACAGCTAAACCTGGGGATCTCGGATGAAAAGAAACAATTAATCAGATTTTCGAGCAGACTTAATCTTATCCAAACAGAATCTGAGTTGTCTATGCACACCCAAAGTATGCAGATTGCAGAGGTGAAAAAAGTAGGCAAATTAATTGACTGATTAAGTGACAACTCATTAGTACACAAGGACACCTTGTCCTTATAAAACACCAAAAAAGGAGGACAAGACATAATGGCTTAAAGCTCAGACACCTGTCTGGCAGAAATAAGGGCCAACAAAAGAACAGTCTTCCAAGAACAATGCTGCAAGGATGCTCAAAAAGGAGCCTGGCTCAACTACTCCAAAACAAAAATAAGATCCCAAGGAAGAGGAACAGGCTTCCTGGGAGGCTTAATATGAAGGATGCCATTAAGAAATTGTTTAGTTTCAAATCTAGAAGCTAAAGGAGGGGATAAAGGCAGGCAAGCAAAGACAGCCGATAAGTGGGCCTTTACAAAAGAATAAGCCAACCCATCATTGAACAACTCACACAAATTAAGACAGAAAGTACAGTTTTGTACCTACCATAAATGTAGATGTCCGATAGGAATGCATCTGCAGTCCTTACAAATGGGTTGTCCTGTCGTCAGGCAGCCCTTCGGTCGGCCGGATTCCAAAGTCTGGGTCTGGCCTCGGCTGCTAGTGTCGCACTTCACCCGACGTCATAGCTGCAGTTATTCGGGTATAAAGGCATCAGCCGACGCCATTTTCCTCAGTGTTTCTTGCCCCAGATGCCAGGTGCCCTCTAGGAAGGCTAAATTTGGATAAATGCAAATGGTTCCAAATAGTAGAGAGCAAACAAAAAATAATCATGCATGTACATATATACAAACAAATACACCATAATAGATTCCCCCAGCTAGCTACAAGATGGGCAATTACCCTAGGAGTACCACAGAGGGGAAGGAGAGTTGACTGCAGATGCATTCCTATCGGACATCTACATTTATGGTAGGTACAAAACTGTACTATGTCCTTCAAGGATGCATCTGCAGTCCTTACAAATGGGTAGAATACCATAGCCAAACTGGGGGAGGAGGAGAAATGAAATTATGGTGTAGTTAAGATCCCTTGCAAAACAGCAGTGGCAAAATCTGCTCGGGATCTAGAGTATAAAGGTAAATTATAATGCTTGGCAAATGTATGCACGGAGCTCCAAGTAGCAGCCTCTAAAATATCTTTGGTAGCCACCGTAGAAAAGCTGTGGTAGTGGCTGTAGCCCTTGTAGAGTGCGGCCTGATGTTTTCTGGAGTTTTCTTCCCATGGTAGGAGTAACAAAATCTAATGCAATTTCCTATCCACTTAGAGATTGTCTGTTTTGAAATTGCTTTTCCTTCCATTCCTGTTGCATATGCTACCAGTAGTTGGTCAGTTTTTCTATTGCCCTTGGTCCTGTCCAGGTAGTAGCATAGTTGTCTATGTACATCCAAGGTATGCAACAGTCTTTCTCCCCTGTTCTGTGGGTTGGGGAAGAATGTAGGTAGGTGGATAGCCTGATTCAAAGATACTCTGGAGACCACTTTAGGCATAAAAGTAGGATTTGTTCTCATGGACACTCTATCTTGATGGAAGATCAGGAAGGGCTGTACTGCCATTAATGCCTGTAGCTCAGATACCATTCTTGCTGAAGTGATTGCCAGCAGGAAAGCAGTTTTCCATGATAAGTATTGTAATTCTGCTGTTGCTGCTGGTTCGAAAGGAGGGAGTGTCAATTTTTCTAGCACAAAGTTCAAGTCCCATGCTGGCAATGGTGGTTTCCTAGGTGGTTTTACATTTTTAATTCCTCTCAGAAACTGCCTGAGCAAAGGATGTGAGAAGACTGGAGGATCCAAGTCGTATTCTGCTGAAATAGCTGAAGCATGAATCTTAATGGAAGAATAGGACAGGCCTTTGTGGAAGAGCTCTGCCAAGTATTCCAGGATGTTGGCTATGTTTAACAGTGACACATTTTCTCCTTTTGCAGTACTCCAAATGAAATATCTTTTCCATTTTGCTGAATAATTTTTTCTTGTTGAGGGTCTGCAAGCCTCCAAGATAATGTCTTTAACCCTTTGGGATAAATTTGGGTTATTTGTTCTTATGCAATGTTCCAGGCAGTCAGTTGTAGTGTTTTCAGGTTTGGATGCAGGGTGTTGTATTTGTTCTGTGTTAACAGCAAGGGAACAAGGGGTAGGGGCCATATTTGTTCCCGAGACATGCTCCTCAGTAATGGGTACCAATGTTGTCTTGGCCAGTCTGGAGCTATCAGAATGATCCTTGGACGGTCCTCTTTGATCTTCAATAGCACCTTGTGCATCAAAGGAAGTGGTGGGAATGCATATGCTGTCAGGTTTTTCCAACTGAAAGATAGGGAGTCCACCTTCCAAGCAAGTGGGTGGTACGTCCTTGTGCAGAATTTCTTTAGTTGGTGATTGCGTGGGGATGCAAATAAGTCTATTTGTGGGAGTCCCCATTTTCTTGTAATGGTTTTGAAGATGTCCGGATGCAGCATCCATTCGTGGGCATCCGTGGTAGTTCTGCTTAGTATGTCTGCTAGAATGTTTTCTTTTCCTGGTACAAAAATTGCTTGTAACTGAATGTTGTAACTCAGGGCCACATTCCAGAGGTCCATTGCCATGCGGCATAGAGGGTACGAGTGTGTGCCTCCCTGTTTGTTGATGTACCACATAACTGTGGTATTGTCTGTCCTTATCAACAGTTGACCTTGTCGAAGAAATGGTCTGAAAGTCTGAATTGCCAGTTTTACTGCCAGCATTTCCTTTTGATTTATGTGCAGGTGCAGCTGGTCTTGAGTCCATAAACCTTGTATGCACTTGTCCAGCATGTGTGCCTCCCAACCGAGGTCTGAGGCGTCCGTTGTGATGGTTTGGCTTGGTTGAGCGTTGTGGAAGGGCAATCCTTTGTTTGACTGACAGGCCTGAGCCCACCATTGGAATTCTTGCTTCAGGCATGGAATTATT
The DNA here is from genome assembly GCF_019279795.1 of Protopterus annectens. Classification (NCBI taxonomy): domain Eukaryota; kingdom Metazoa; phylum Chordata; order Ceratodontiformes; family Protopteridae; genus Protopterus; species Protopterus annectens. Next base: position 825,123,117 of record NC_056726.1, read on the forward strand.
GGAATTTGGGTTTCTAGGCTGTGCTTGTGCTGAGACCATAAATTCCTTAGGTACCACTGTAGTTTTCTCATATGCAGTCTGGCATGTGGAACCAATATTATGCAGGATGCCATGAAACCCAAGGCTTGTAGGACTTTTCTTGCTGTTAGATGGTTCTGCTTTGTTAATGCCAAGAAGTAGAGAGGGAGTTGCTCCTGTTTTCCTACTGTTAGGAATGCCATTTGTCTCGATGTGTCCAGCTCTGCACCCAAAAAGGTTATCCTTTGGGATGGTATCAGCCTTGACTTTTTTATATTGACTGTGTATCCCAGGGCTTGTAGCAGGTAAATGACCCTTTTCAAGTCTTCTGCTAGCTTGTTTTTGTTGTCCGCTTGTATCAGGCAGTCGTCCAGGTAAGGGTAGAGTTGGATTCCCTGAAGCCTGCAATGAGCAATTACTGATGCCAGGCATTTCATGAACACTCTGGGCGCAGTAGATAAGCCAAAGGGCAATGCTGAGAATTGATAATGCTCTGATCCTGCAAGAAATCTGAGGTATCTTCTGCAATTTGGTCGTATGGGGACGTGCAGGTATGCCTCCTTGAGATCTAGAGTTACCAGCCAAGACTCCTTGCCCAGCATGGGAAGAAGCTGCTGTAGGGTCAGCATTTTGAATTTTGGAACAATGAGGAAGGTGTTTAAAGCGGACAGGTCGAGAATAGGTCTCCATTTGCTTTCTTTTCTTGGTACCAGGAAGAGTCTGGAGTAAAATCCCTGTCCTTGCTCCATAGATGGTACCTTTTCCACAGCTCTCATCCTTAATAATTGAGTTATTTGTTTTAGAGCTTCTGCCTTTTGATTTGGAGGTAGGTTTGGCATTCCTCTCTTCCCTGGTAGAGTATGGAAGTGAAACGTGTAACCTTGGTCTATAGTCTGCAAAATCCACTTGTCTCTTGTGATGTAATGCCAATTTACTGAAAATAAAGCTAGCTTCACGCCCAAGGGTGCTTCTAGTTGTTCCCTGGTAGGCGGTGCTAGAGCCAAGTCACTGTGATTGTCCTGTAGTAGTGGCGGTGGCTGTGTCCGTGGCTGCACCTTGCTGATTGTTACCGCGCCACTGGCGTCCCCTGTAGGCACCCCTGGATGACTTCTGCCTCTTGAATGCCTATTCCTGCCTCTCTGAGCTCTGGAGGAGTCTGGAAAGGACCAGTTCTTGGAGGGCCAATTCCTGCTAAACCTTGGAGGTTGGACCTGCAAGAAATCTTTCACTGGTTGGACAGATTTTGCCTTCTCTTCCATCTTCTTCAGCACCTGTTGTGCAGGAGAGCCAAACAAATTGATCTTGTCCATGGGAGCATCGAGTAGTTTTGATTTAACATGGTCTGGTAAGGCCTGCTCTTTTAACCATGCATGCCTTCTGATAACTGTGCCAGTCATGGCTGATCTAAAGGAAGCCTCCAGTGCATCATAGCCGCATTTTAAGGAATGGTTACTGACTTGCTGAATGTTATGTACCATTTCTTGGACAGATTTTTTGTCTAATGGTTCATCTGAGGACAGCTTTTGGTTAACTGGTCTAGCATAAATTCTTGATACTGGATCATGTGGAATTGACAGTTCAAGGCCCTAGCTGAAAGAGAAGCAGAAGTGTAAACTTTTTTACCCCATCTCTCTAAGGACCTGGATTCCCTTTCAGAGGGGAGGGGGTTTTGGTAGAGGTAGCTGCTACAGCCTTAGGACCCTGGGAGATAGTCTCAGGATCTGCAAAAGGAGCCTTATACAAATGGTAATGCATGTCCGGGACCCTGTAGTACCTATCGGGCTTAGCAGGGGCCGGAGGTAGTGAATCAGGAGCAGTACAAGCATCATTAAATGCATCATCTACAACAGAGAGAACTGGAGGTATGGCTAAAGGCCTATGTTGTGGTAAATGCAGAAAAGTTCTAAGCCTTTTTCTAGAGTCTGAAAAATCCTGGCCCTGCCACTGAAATTGTTCCCTCATAGCATGCAAGGTTTCCCCAAAGGAAAAATCCTCAGGCGGAGAGGCAGAAGGAATGGACTCTTCAGCATCAGAGTCTTCATAAGGGGAGAAGGAAGCCTCTGGAGGGTTTGTATTATCTGAATCATCAGAGGAATCATCTGTAGCAACTGGCACAGGGGGCTCTGCTCTAGGCCTCTTCTCTGGAGGTGGGTGAGAAGCCCTGTCTGGTTGAGGTTGGGATCCCCGGATTAAAGAAATGAGATCCTCTGCTAGACTAAGCATTTGTGAACTTGAGCTAGGCCTGTGAGAGGGGGACTTAGCAGGCACAGATTTAATAGTTTTAGCTGCTTTAGCCCTGGCAAAGGCCTTAATGGACATGGATGCAGGTGGCCTAGCAGCTCCACGTGCAGGGGTAGAGATATCCAAAGGGATAGTGTCAGATAATTCCTGAGAAACTGCAATAGCAGGAGGGATATTAGAAGCCGATTCCACCAGGTTGGAAGAGGCCTCGCTGAAGGAAGAACCGCTAGCTCGGTTTCAGCCGAAGTCGGTCCTTTTCCTTGCGCTTTTAGATATTTGCGTAGTCAGAGGATCCATAATGTAAGCAAAATCGGAGCCGAAAAACTCCTCAGCAAATTCACCGACGCCTAAGTGTCCGCGGTTAAAAGAAGCACAGGCTAGACAAGCTGCTACGTCGTGGTCTGGGCCTAAACAAGGTAAGCAGTAAGAGTGGAAATCTTTATGAGGTATTTGTTTCCCACAAGTTAAAAAGTTATTCACTTCTTCTGACATCGGCTGAGGCAAGAAAGAGTCCCCAACGGGGTACTTAGCTTTTTAGAAGTCTTCGGTAGTAGTAGAAGTATTCGGTAGTAGTAATCTCTGATTCTGACCGACCCTCACTTGCGAACAGCTTCTGCTAAGAAAGACTGAGGAAAATGGCGCCGGCTGATGCCTTTATACAATAACTGCAGCTATGACGCCGGGTGAAGTGCGACACCAGCCGAGGCCAGACCCAGACTTTGGAATAAGGGCTGCCTGACGACAGGACAACCCATTTGTAAGGACTGCAGATGCATCCTTGAAGGACATCCAAAGGAACATCCACAGTAAGTAGGTTATGAGAGAGACACCAAACAGAAAACCTCTTCCATTTGGATAAGTAAGACTTCCTAGTATTGGGTTTCCTGGCCTCCTGTAGGACCCAAAGCACATCCTCAGAAAACGGTGTCTATGTGGAATCAAAATCCTATCACCTAAAGTGTCAGCTGAAGAGTAGACAAGTGGCAGTGGATGAAAGCTCCATTTTATATTGTGTAAGTCCACCCTATGAGGTAACTTGTGATGACTGACCGTGAACAGGGAGCCAATGTTGTCTCAGCCAAAAGAGAGTCACCAACAAAATTTTGGGAGTGTCCTGTTGAATTTTGAACATGACTTTTGCAATGAGAGGAAGAGGAGGGAATGTATAAAGAACATCCCTTCCAAGAAAAAGAGAGAGCAACCACCTTCCACACCAGAAGACCTGGGACTCTGGCACAAAACAGAGGAAGTTGTCTGTTCAGAGGGGAGGCAAACAGGTCTACTTGAGGAGTATCCCACCAGTGGGCAATATCCAGAAACACATCCCTGTGAAGTATCCATTCATGGGATTGGGTTACAGAACTGCTCAGAGTGTCTGCCACAATATTTTCACCTGAGGGAATGTAAATTGCCTGAAGAATCACTTGATACTGGACAGCAAGATCCCATACCAGGAGTGCCAACTGGCAAAGAAGGTAAGATCTTGTTCCCCCCTGTTTATAAATCACATCACTGTGATAATCTGTAAATATCTTGAGAGGTCCTGCGGAGAAAAGAGGATGAAAAGCCTGAAGAGTCAGCAGAAGCACTCATATCTCTCTGATATTGATGTGATCCTTTTGTTGAACAGGTGACCACACTCCCTGTACCTTTAGGGAGCCAAAAGCTGCTCCCCATCCCAGATCAGGTGCTAGGGAGGTCCTGGTTTACTGATGGGGGGACGGGGGGGGGGTGAAGTTTTCACTGAACTGGTCTATCAGCAGGTTAGCTATATCAACAACATTTGTGTATGTGGTGTTCTTGACCACCAGTTCAGAGCAGATTTGGGTGTTACCTTTGAGATTGTGAAGAAGGCCTTGTGATTGTCCTTAGTGCATGTGGACAAAAACACTGGTCGTGGCTGTCTTTATGGTGAATTTGTTTCTCGCACTGGCACTTACCTTTCCTGGAAGACATCAACCCCTAGAAACAACAAAAAGGAAAGAAAAAAACGAAACCCCAATGGGGTACATAACTGCAGTGGCTCAGAGACCAGCAAATAGGACAAAGGTGTGCAGAACGATGATTGGAAGGACGCAGACATTCAGACCAATGATCACGAGATGCGTTCGGACTGGCAGTAAAGACGTTTTGAGGATATGTCCGGATGGGACTTTTATGCCCTATGCTATATGCAAGGAACATACGTGACGTACAGCGACAGTAAGCTTTTGTATGCTGGCCAGATGGGCTTCACAAGGCAGGGAATTCCAACAGTTAAGAATCCTGCAACCAGTGAATGGAAAGACATCCCTTTTTTACCTCAATGCAAAAGTACGTTCACTCTTTGACAAGCCTTCTCTAGGGCTACATTCACCAGGATGAACAGCCCCACAGCCCCCCCCCCTCCCCACCCCCACGCAGCATGTTCTCAGGGAGACTGACCTATACCTTTACCCAGAGTGCCAGGTTGCTACAGGGGGAGGAGCCACCACAACTCTCACACCCCAACCCAGATGAGAATATTAATGTAAGCCATATGACTCACCCCATCCCACCAGGTTCTTACAGATTCCCATGCCACTAAACAATCTTGTGCTATCTTGGCTGCAGTAAGAATTTTATATCATGCTCCATAGAGCTGGGTGTTGCTTCAGCTAGCAAGTTCTCTGTGAGACAGTCCTACACAGTACAGCATATAAAACAGAAGTTTAGCTAGGGTTGCGTTAAGGGGGCAGCAACCCCAGGTGCAAGATGTTAGGGAAAGATCAGCAGATCTACTTTTTTAAATTTGTTCTCCTCAAGTAAAAGTGAGAGCGGGCAGTACGTGAGGACATGCTCCTCCTTGGAAGGAAGGAAGGAATGCCAAACTTGAGAAGAGATCTTTTTTTCTCCTTGACCTACTGTTGAGGTGCACTAGACCAGAGAGCTGCACAATGTACCAAATGAGCAACCTACAGCTCTGATACAAAGTATGACTAGAAAATGATGTTTTGCAGAACTACTCCAATGCACCAAGTTCTACATTTACAGGTCACATCTACACAGTAAAGTTTGCTGAAAATGTGGGCTCTGACCAAGCAGAAGTAATACTGACAGAAACCCTAAGTAGGTAGCTGTAACAGGTATTTATAAACCACAGAGTGGCTCCTTGCCCTCCTTCAAGTAAAGAATTATGATGCAGTGAGGCAATCAAACACCCTTTCTATCTGTCTAGTTATTAGGCTATCCTTTATCAAATGAAACAATCAGTTGCTTAGATCAATGTAGCAGTAGTAGTAGTGCTGGGTGAAAAAGTGTACTATGTACATCTGGACTACTAATGAGTACTGCTCTTATGACAAAACAATAGTAAACTGACAAAAGAACAGTTTGACTAAAAGAGAATTCTGAAAATGCCTTAAGTAACATTTTTTGAATAGAATGTTAAGTGACCTACTAATATAAAAATCAGAAAGACGTGCACTTAAACTGAAAAAATTCAAATTATATAAGGACTTAATAATAATACCAGACAGGGTGGGTGTTGCTGAGGAATAAAAGATTGCCTGGAAGAATTCATTGCCTCTGGAATTTCAGTTACTTCTTAGCAATGTCCACCCTGGATGAAACTGGACAGCCTTTATCATCACTTTACATGTTTTTATTACACATTTTTTTTCTATTTGATGTTAAAGAGCTCCTGCACTGGTCACATAATTTACCTTAGCATTCCACACCAGCAGCTGCTCACGGAACTAAGTGCATATGCTTAGATAAACAGACTGTCACTTTAGAAGAAAGTACAGTTGTGTTAAGAACTTACCATAACAAAAGATGTACTACTGATCACTGTTGCAGGAATCCAGACATATGAGGTTATTACCACTGACATATGTCCAGGGTAGCAAAACATTACCCTTCCTGAGGTCATACATCCAACACATGACCTCAGCTCTAAGCGTAGGGTACACAGATGGACATATGAGCGTAGATCCTCAGACCATATCCAACCTAGCAGCCTGAAGACTACTCAGAAAGGGTGACTGGTCAGCTAGTAGAGGTGCGGCTCAAACAGATAAGTAAACTCCCCCATTTCCATCTTGTAGAGCAGAGGTTAAAGCAGAGTAGAAGAAGAAAAAGGGAAGGTGGAAATAAGCCAGAGAACAGAGGATGGAAGCTGGGAAAGAATACAGCAACAGTGATCAGCAGGACATCTACTGTTATGCTCAGTTCTTACAAAACTGAACTATGTTGTGACTGAAATCACTGCTACAGTATTCCTGACATATGGGTGATGCCCAGAGCTGAAGGAGAAAGAGAAGAGTGGTTGGTTACTGAGCAGATGAGTTGGCTAGCAGTCTAGACAGGATCAACCTGGCAAAAGCAGCCCTGGACCTGGAGAAGGCATTAATTTTGTAGTGTTTGGTGAAGGTGTGTACAGATGACCAAGTAATAGGTTCCAAGATAGAACTGGTGCCTATTCCCTTGTGAAAAGCCCCTGAGGAAGCTACTGCTCTAGTAGAATGCCCTTTGGGCAGGAAGGCAAGGTCTTGTAACAGAGCAAGCAGCAGAAAGAGCTGGCTTTAGAGATCCAAGTTGCAATAGTTTGTTTGGAGACCGGCTGACCCAACTTAGGGTACACATAAAGGATAGAAACAACTGGCCAGTCTTCCTGAAGGATTTAGCTTTGTCTCGATAAATTCTCACTTGCCTGTGAATGTCAGAGAATGTAAGATTCTTTACCCCTACTTTGGGGAATATGAAAGAAAGTGGGTATGCGAATATCCTGGATTGAGGGACAGCTCATTCACTACCTTAGACATGAAGGATGGATTAGTCCTGAGAGTCAACTGTCCTTGTGGAAAATAAGATGGGGGAATAGCCATGAGAGCTTGTAACTCAGAAACACTCCTAGCAGAGGTAACAGCCAAGAGTAGAATAGTTAACCAAATGCAGAATTTTAAAGAAGCAGATGATGTTGGTTCCAAGGGAGGCAATGTAAGCTTTCTAGCACAAAATTAAGATCTCAAGAGGGAGAGATGGGTTTCCTTCCTCAGTTAAGATGTAGAAATCCCCTGAGGAAAAAACATGGTATCCGCTTTAGTTATAAGTAGAGGGTTAAGCATCAGGCAGGCAATGATGGCCAACACTTGACCTTTTATAGAAGAGTGAGCCAAACCTGAATGTAGTAGCTCTCAAAGATATTGCTGTACAGCAGGGTCCTGTAATAACAGTGATCCTAACTACATCTGTGGCACCAACAGGAAAATCTTTTCATTTAGTTGTGTATGATTTTTTTAGTAGTGGGTCCCCTGGCTTCTTGAACATCTTCAGAGAAAAGGTATTCTTGAGGGATTAAAATCTTATCACCCATAAAGTCAAGCTGAAAATAGGGAAGATTTGGGTGGAGAAGCAGTCCTTTTTGTTGCGCGATTCTTTTCAGTTATATTTTCCTGTAATTGCCCTTTGTCAGGTGAAAGAGTAGGGAAAACCAATGATGTCACAGCTAAAATGCATCAGTAAAAGGAGTTTGCTTCCATCTGTGCCGTCTGAAAAATTCTTGGAAGATAAGGCAGTAGAGGAAAGGCATAGAGGAACCACCCCATCAACTGGAAGGCAAAGGCATCTGTCCTGCAGTCTGTGGGACAAGGTTCCCTGGTACAGAACTGGGACGGCTGGTGGTCGGTCGGTGATGTAAAGAGATCTGTGTGAGGAGTGCCCCACTGAAGGATGATTACCTGGAAAACCTGCCTGTTTAATGTCCATTCTTGGGGATCTTCTAAAGAGTAGCATAGGGAGTCTGCCAGCACATTGTCATGTAAAGGAATGTAGGTGGCTGTGTGGGTGATGCTCATCTGGGTGGCTAAGTTCCATGCCTCCTGCGCTAACCTGCACAATTGTAAGACCTGGTGCCACCCTGTTTATGTACCACTTGACTGTGGTGTTGTCTATGTACATTAGAAGTAGTCTGGGTTTCCATAGGTGGGAGAAGGTCTGCAGTGCTTGCAGAGCAGCCCTCATTTCCTTCAGATTGATGTGTTCCTTCAGGAACTGAAGCAGCCATCTGCCCTGCACCTGATATGATCATTGCAATGCCCCCATGCATTGTCCAAGGCATCTATGTGAACTTCTTGAAGAGGAGGATGTGGTGTGAAGGGAATTCCTGGGTTGAGACTGACCTGTTCCTTCCACCAAAGTAGCTCCTTTTTGAGACAAGGATGTAGGGGAATCACAGTGTCAAAGGAGTGAGAGTGTTGGGATCAGACAGACTTCAGATACCACTGAATCTTCTTCATGAGAAGTCTGGCCAGGGGAAGCGTAAGAATGCTAGCAGCCATGAACCCCAAAGCTCTTAACATCTCCCTTATTGAGCAATGTGTTGCAGAGGGAGATGTAGGAAAAACCTGTACAGTCTCCTGGTGGAGGAAGGCAAGCATTGTATGTGTGAATAGTCTACAGCCCAGGAAAACCAGGTCCTGTGTAGAAACCATGTGGGATTATTGGCAATTTATTGTGAAACCCAGACCAGATAGGAGTTGGACGGAGAAATGTAGATGCTGAAGAAAGACTCCTGGACAGGTCATCCAGATACAGGAACATCTGAATTCTCTGAGTGGAACAGAATGCCACCACAGGAGCTAGACACTGTGTGAACACCCTTGGTGCTATGGAAAATACAAAAAGATAGAGCAGTGCACTGAAAATGTGAACAGCCAGAGAAAAAACTGAAGAATTTCCTGCAAGAAGGATGAATAGGTATGTGCAAGTTCTGTATCTAAGAACACAGAAAGGCCTTGGGGGAAAATGAAAGGCAGGAGAATGGAAAGAGAGAGCATTTTGAAAGTTGTCAAGAAAGTGTTTAGAAGAGAAAGTTCTAGGATAGGTCTCCATTGGCCTTCTTTCCTGGGCACCAGAAAAATGCTGGACTCAAATCATTTTCTTATGAACTCTTTTGGGGAATTGTTTGATGGTGCCCTGAATCAGGAGGGCCTAAATGATGGGGATGAGAAGAGAGAGTTGGTTGTGAGAAAGATGTGACATGCCTGTCAGAGGGGGGAATATTTTCCTAGGATATGGCATAAATATCCTTGATGGACAAGACCCATTTGTCTGTCGTAATAGCTTCCCACAGGGCCAGGTAGAGTGTATTTCCTTTGGAAATTAAAGTTATGTACCTACCATAAATATGCATCTACGTTGTCTATTTTCATTCATCTTTAATGACTGGGCATCGGATTTGACTCAGCCACATTTACAAGACTCTCAGATCCAACTCACGAGCTCCTCATTCTACAAATAATGCCCAGGTCAATTTGCTACACCTCAGAGCGAGTCTGCTGCCTTATAAGCCCTAGGAGTAATTAATCCTAAGCATAGTCAAAGGAAGAATAGAAGTTCCAGAGCTGGGGCTCAAACCTGGAACAGAAATTCCACAACAACCACAAGGTCTTGCCAGGACATAAATGGAAGAGGGACAGAGGGTGGGGAATTGAGGAAGAGTGAAAATGGACAATGCAGATGCACAGTTATGGTGAATATATGACAAATATCTGATGTTGTCCTTTTCATTCTTTCGTCAATGATTGGGACAGAGTCCCCAGCTACATGAATCTTGGTTTGCCCTCATGGAAAGATATTCCAGAGTACTGCAGAACCAAAGGTAGCTCTGCTCCTGGCAGTCAAATCCTGTTTGTGATGGGCAATAAATGTATGAGGAATTAGGCCAGGTAGCTGCTGCGCAAATGTTGTCAACAGAAGTTCTAGACCAAAAGGTGGAAGAGGTAACCATGGACTTAGTGGAATGTGGACCTTGCTGATTGTAAACAAAAGAAATGCAATCAGTAATCCATTTGGCCAGGGTAATTTTAGAAACTGGTGATCCCAATTTGTTTGGGGAGGACAAACCAATTGTTCTGACTTCCTGAAATCTGTTCTTCTGTGGAGATAAAAACATACTTGCCTATGTACACACAAAAGACATAGTATGTACTCTCCTTTGTTAGCAAAGCTGGGAAAGAAAACAGGCAAAATAATGGCTAAATTAATATTTGTTTTGGAGGCTACTTTAGGCAAAAAAGATCGATTAGTTTGTAAGGTAGCCCTATCTTTGTGAAAAATAACAGAGAGATTTTGAAGAAAGTTTGCAGTTCAGAAACTTGCTTGCAAATGTAATGGCTACCAGAAAAAAATGTTTTCCGTGACAAAAATTTTAAATCAGACTTACCTGATGGTTGAAAGTGTTTCTGAGTTAACCCCTGCAGTATGATTGTCAAATACCAGAGAGGAGATGGGTCCCTCACTGGAGACCTAAGCAAGAAAGTACCTTTTAGAAAGGCCTTGCACAACTTTAAAAAAGCTAATAAGGAATCATTTTCTCTTGAGTGAAAATTAGACATGGCTGCCAAATGCACTTTGATGGTAGAAAAACTAGCTCCTTCTTGCAAAACAGATGCTAAAAATTCTAGGACCCCATAAATAGGAGCAGTGAAGGGGTCCAGTTCCCTCTGTAGAGCTGAAATAGAGAATCTTTCCTATTTACTTTTGTAAATCTTCCTTGTAGAGGCCTTGTGGGAAGACAGAGGAATGCGAAAGCAATGGGGATCCAGTATCCATGGCAGATAAAGATGAGACCAAAAGAAGAGGAACCACACTTGACAAGGCCAAAAGGAGGTAATGAGGATAACTGTGCTCTTCAACCTTGGTGACTTCTGTAAGAATTTTGAAATTAAAGGTATCGAGAGATAAGCATAAAGGAGACTGCAGGGCCAAACAGCATCTCTAGGTGACTCCTCGAGGGGGAAATAGGGCAAAGAAGCTGCTGCACTTGCTATTGTGGGAAGAGGCAGAGAGGCCACAGCAAGGTTGGCCCCAATGACAAAAAATCCTCTTTGCCACTGATTGACAAAGACTACTTGTGAGGCATCAGAATGGACCTGTTGAGTTTGTCTGCTAGAAAGTTAGACTTCCCTGGTATGTGCATTCCCATTAGGAAGTGGATGGAGGAGGCTGCCCACTTCCACACTCTCATTGCCTCTTCACAAAGGGGGTAAGATTGGGTCCCACCTCCCCACCCCCACACACACCTTTTTGCTGATGTACCTACAATAGACATACTGTCAGTTTGTACTGCAATCATCGCAAGAAAAAGATTGTCTTGAAAGGCCTGCAATGCTAGGAGGACCACTCTCATTTCTAGGACACTGATGTGTGAATTGGTCTCTTCTAGGGACCACATGCCTTGGATCACCTGTCCCAAGAAATACCCCCCCCCCCAACCCCAGTTGGGTGGTGTCTGTTGTTACTATGGCTACTGGGGGTGTAAGTAGAAAACTTCGTCCAACTGAATCCACCAATGTAGACAATCTTTGCAAACCCGAGTGAGTTTGACCAGAAAGGAGAAGGGATGATGAAGAACTGACCACTAAATAGCTAGAGTCAACTGAAGAATGGGCATATAAAACCAGGCCAAAGGAAAGTACAGTTGTGTACACTTACCATAAATGTAGATGTTTGAGTGTACTCACTGTTGTAGTCATCACATTTGGGTTATCCCTGCCAGGGTAGCCCTCAGCTTGCCCGAATACTAGAGGCTTAGTATTTCTGTGTTGGTTGCTGTCGCTTCAGGACTGACATCAGGTCGTCAGTAGTATGAAGTAAGGCAGCCGATGCCATTACATCACTTTTTCTTGCCCTGCCAGGAGACCCCAAGTGGGAATCAGGTTATGGTGGAAGAACCCCACCAGTAGAAAGTAAATACCAAAATGTCCCTTGTAAGGAGAGAGAGAGAAGAGAAGAGAAGAGAAGAGGGGGTGGTGGGCAGGAAACCAGGACTGCAACAGTGAATACACTTGAACATCTACATTTATGGTAAGTGTACACAACTGTACTATGTTCTTCGTGTTTCACTGTTGCAGTCATCACATTTGGGTTGATTCTCAAAGCTGAGGAAAAGGGTGGATGCAGTCAAGGAGACTAGGGGCTGGCTAGGATGCCCTGCAAGACTGCAGTGGCAAAGCCTGTCCAGGATTTGGAGAAGATAGGCAGTGTTAATGTTTGGTGAAAGTGTGAAGAGATGTCCAGATGGCAGCCTCCAGGATTGTCCCTGGATGGGACTCCTCTACAGAAAGCTGCAGAGGTGGAGGCTGCTCTGGTGGAGCAAGTCCTGACCCCCCTTAGGGGGAGGCTTTCCATGTTGCTTGTAACAGAAATGGATGCAGTGTGCTATCCATTTGGAAACTGTTTGTTTGGCGATGGCTTTGCCCTCTGCCCCTACAGCAAAGCTAACCAGCAATTTATCAGACTTTCTGAATGATTTAGTCCTGCTAGATAGAATCCGAGCTGTCTGTGCACATCTAGAGAGTGCAGAATCATTTCCCCCTTGATCTGTGGGTTAGGGAAAAAGGTGGACAAATGAATGGATTGGTTGAGAGCCACACTGGACACCACTTTGGGCATGAAGGTTGGGTTAGTCCTGAGGAAAACCCTGTCAGCATGGAAGATGATGAAGGGCTTCACAGCCATGAGTGCTTGTAGTTTGGAGACTCTTCTCGCTGAAGTGATGGCCAGAAGAAAAGCTGTCTTTCAGGAGAGAAATTTTAACTCTGCTGAAGATGCTGGTTCGAAGGGGGGCAGGGTGGGCTTTTCCAACACAAAGTTAGGGTCCCAAGCTGGGGTAGGTGCTCTTCCAGATGGTCTTACGCTGCTAGCTTTTTTAAGGAATTGTTTGATCAGAGGGTGTGAGAAAAGGGGCTGCTCAGTGGGGAAATGAGCAGAGATAGCAGAGCCATGAATTTTAATAGAGAAAAAGGAGAGACTACTGTGTAGCAGGTCAGCTAAGTAATCCAGGATGAGAGGGAGGGAGGGATGTGCTGTATCGGCTCCCTTAGCCTGAATCCAGGTGCAGAACCTTTTCCATTTGTCAGCATAAGACATTCTAGTGCTAGGGCATCTGGCCTCATGTATAACATCTAGAACCTGTTTACTGAGGTTGACAGATTGATCAGTGGCTGGGGAATACGCCAGGCTGCCAAATTGAGGGTCTGCAATTGGGGATGCATGAATTCTCCGTCCCTCTGGGTCAGGAGGGTTGGGGTCTGAGTGAGATGCCATGGTGACAGAGGGGACAAGCTGTGCAGCAGTGGGTAACAGTGCTGGTGAGGCCAGTCTGGAGCAATCAGAACTGTCCTTGGTTTTTCCTCCCTTATTTTGAGCAGTACCCTGGTGATGAGAGGTAGCGGAGGAAAGGCGTAGACCGATAGATTGACCCAGGGGAAGGAAAGGGCATCCACTTTCCAAGCCCTGCAGTGATGGTCCCTGGTGCAGAACTTGCTGAGCTGATGGTTAGTGTGGAAGGCAAAGAGGTCGACCTTCGGGGTACCCCATTTCTAAGTTATTAGGGTGAAGGTTCTTTTGTCTAGCTGCCACTCATGTGGGTTCAGAAGATTTCTGCTTAAGTGGTCTGCCAGAGAGTTTAGAGAACCTGTCAGGAATTGTGCTAACAGGTGGAGTTGCATGGCAGAGGCTGTGTGCCAAAGGGTCATGGCCAGCCTACATAGAGGGTAGGAGTGAGTCCCTCCCTGCTTGTTGATGTACCACATCACAGTGGTGTTGTCTGTTTTGATCAGGAGAGCCCCTGGGGAAAAAACGGGCCTGAAAGCTGTTAATGCGTGCTGGACAGCTAACATCTCTTTTTGGTTGATGTGCAGATGGATCTGCTGTGGGCACCATTGGCCCTGTATACACCTGCCATCCAGATGTGCACCCCAGGCATAATCTGATGCATCTGTGGTGAGGGTCTGGGCAGTGGAGGGTGGTGAGAAAGGTAGTCCCTTGTTGTGGGAGCATGCTGCTGCCCACCAAAGAAAATCTTTCCTGAGCCAAGGTATCATGGGTATGAGAGTTTCCAGGTCCTAAGAGTGTTGACACCAAAGGCTTTTTAGGCACAACTGAAGTTTCCTCATATGCAGTCTGGCATATGGAATGAGTAAAATGCATGATGCCATGAACCCCAGAGATTTCAGATTTTCCTTGCAGATAACTGGGGTCTGGTGGCTAGTTGAGAGAAGTAGGCTGTCAGGTAAGTTTGCTTTTCTGGTGCAAGGAATGCTTGCTCCCAGGAATATAACCCTTTGGGTGGGTACTAGTTTGGATTTTTTGTTGTTGATAGTGTACCCTAGGGAGGTCAGTATGGACTTTACAAAGGCCAGGTGCTTGAGCAGCTTTTCCTGACTGCCTGAATTAGGTAGTCGTCTAAGTATGGGTAAATCTGGATATTCCTTTGTCTGCAAAAGGCAATGGCTGAAGCCGGACATTTTGTGAAAACTCTGAGAGTAGTAGATAAGCCAAAGGGAAGTGCAGAGAATTGAAAGTGCAGAGATCCTACCCTGAAATGTAGGTATTTCCTGCATGATTCCCCGATAGGAATGTAGAGGTAGGCCTCTGTTAGGTTTAGGGTGGCTAGCCAAGCATCCTTGGAGATCATGGGGAGCAGTTGCTGGAGGGTGAGCAGTTTGAATTTTGGTATCACCAGGAATGTGTTTAGAATGGAAAGATCAAGGATGGGGCGCCAAGTGCCCTCTTTTCTGGGTACCAGAAAAAGTCTGGAGTAGAAACCCTAGCTTTTCTGTTCTGCAGGAACGTGCTCTATTGCCCTCATAGAGAACAGGGAAAAGGATTTGCTTTTGCGCCTCTGCCCACTGGTTTGCAGGTAGATCTGTGAACTCTTTTGGGGCTGGAAAAAAGTGGAAAGAAAATATGTATCCCTGGGACACTATGTTGAGGACCCAGCGGTTGCTGGTGATGGTGACCCAGGTGCTTGCGTGAAAGGAGAGTTTTCCTCCTAAGGCTAAGTGAAGTTGGGTAGAGAGAGAGTGTGGGGGAGGAGAGTCATTGTGAGTTCTTACCATGAGGGGGTGGCTTAGAACTCCCTGTTTTTGAAGTGGAGGAATTCCACTGTTTTGATCACTGCATTCCCTGTGGCTGCTGTCTGGGGGTCTGGGCTGAACTGACCTGGTGGGAGCAGGAAAGGATCAGTGCTTGGAGGGGCAATTCCCCTGAACCTGGGTGGCTGGACCTGTAAGAAATCCTTAACTGTCTGCATAGATTTAGCTTTTTCTTCTCTTTTTTAAGACCTCCTCTGCCTTAGTGCCAAATAAGCTGTCTTCGTGCAACCATGCATCCGACTATTTAGACTTAACATGGTCTGGCAAGGGCTGTTCCTTTAGTCATGCATGCCTTCTAAAACAGAGCCCATGACTGCTGCCCTGCAAGAAGTTTCTAGGCCATCAAAACCACAGTGTAAGGTGTGCTTAGTTACTTGACTTGCAGAATGCATTAACTCTTGTAATTCTTTAGACTCTGCACAAGCAGGAAAGGAAGAAACTTTTTGTTTGAGGAATTCCATGGTATGTTGCTGAAATTTTAGCATATGGAACTGGCAATTTAGTGCTCTGATAGCAAGAGTAGCAGAGGTATATGCTTTTTTACCCCATCTGTCTAGTGCTTGGGAATCCCTATCTGAGGGGGTGGGATTCTTAGCAGAGGTTGCTTTAATTCCTTCAGGCACTTAAGAAATTACCTCAGGATCAGCAGTAGGATTTTGAAAAGAAAGTTGTGTGAGTTAGGGACTCTGTAATACCTGTCAGGTTTTCTGGGTGCCGGAGGGAGGGTATCAAGAGTCAAACTGGATTCCAGGAAAACAATGTCCACAACATCCAGGACTGGGGGAATGGCCAGGGGTCTGTGCTGTGGAAGATCTAAGAATTCCCTCAGTCTCTTTTTAGACTGGGGGTAGTCCTGACATTCCCATTGGAAATGCTCCCTTAAGGCATGAAGGGTTCCCCCAAAAGATAAGTCCTTGGGGTGGAGAGACTGAAGGAATGGAATCCTCAAAAGTAGAGAGGGGTTGCATGTCTTCATATTCAGATGCATCAGAGTCCTCAGACTCCTGTTCAGACAAAACTATTGGGGACAGATCTCTCTTTCTTTTGGAAGGGGTAGCTTGGCTTCCACTTATTAGCATGATAAGGTCTTCCACCATTTTAAGCATTTGAGACTGAGGCAAGGAAGCAGGTGCCTGAGATTGGGTCATCAGTTTCTTGGGTGTGGTCCGTACCCTGGGCCTTATCGGTAGTTTTTGAAAGAACGGTAGACGCGAAAGAAGTCATCGGTTTGTGTCGAGAATCGGTAGTGCGAAGGACGTCCTCGAAAGCCGGTGCCTACTCAGTGGCTCTGGACCCATCCAAAGGAGAGACAACTGCGGGATCCTTAGCTGAAGAAGAGTTTTGCGGCATACCAGACTTCAAAAGGGTCTCGGCAGCAGCCTGTGAATCCACAGAAGTGGGCATCAGGGGCTGCAAAAGCACCAAACTGAGGACCAGAGAACTGACGACTAGCTTAACGGAAGCATCGTCGGTAGGTTTGGACCTGTGCAGTCTGTGTCTGTCTTTATCCTTACTTTTTTTGGAAGATCTGCTGTTGGATGGCTTACTGAAACCATATCAGAATTTGAGGACTGTCAGCGAAAATATCTAGCTACAATAAGGGCCTGACGTATAGTTCTGGCGTCGAACAAAGCACAAAAGCGACAGCGGGGACGTCATGGTCTGGGCCTAAGCAAGTAACGTAGTAAGAATGAAAGTCTCGGTGTGGTATTTGCTTTCCACAGGCGAGACAATTGTTAACTTTTTCTGACATCGGTTAGTGCAAGAAAAAAGGATCCCAACAGGGTGCTTAGCTTTAGAAGACTTCAGCTTCAGTTTGGAAGACGAAATTCAGGTAGCGGCCGACTGGCACTCGTGAACTGCTTCTGCTTCGGGCTCCACAGCAAGAAAGACTGATGTAATGGCGTCGGCTGCCTTACTTTATACTACTGATGACCTGACGTCAGTCCTGAAGTGACAGCAACCGATGCAGAAATACTAAGGCTCTGGCATTTGGGCCTGCTGAGGGCTACCCTAGCAGGGATAACCCAAATGTGATGCCTGCAACAGTGAAACACGAAGAACATCTTAGGTTATGGCAGCTGCCAATTACACTATGGCCTGAAGAATAAGCCTGGCTGTGGGAGAATGAAGTGCAATAATGTGCTGCATCCAGTACCTGATTATTATTACATGACGTGGTGGAAGAGAAGTTATCTGGCTTACCTTGTTCAGCTGGATGCCTATGAACTCCAGGCTCTGAACAGGCTGAAGATAAGATTTGTTGATGTTGACTGAGATGCCTAGTGATTGACATAATTGAAGCAAGTAGTCCCTGGATTCCTCTAGAAGATGCTTGGTTGGGGCAGAGAAGAGCCAGTCATCTAGAAATGGAAACACTCAGAATCCCAGCAGTCTCAAGTGAACTGCCACCACTGCCATGCATTTGGTAAACACCCTGGGGGTCACGATAAGATCAAAGGCAGGGCTCTGAACTGGCAGTGACTGGCCCCTAGCTGAAAGCACAGAAATCTTTGGGATTGTCAGTTCATCTTATCTTAATGTGATAGCACACATCCTCAAGATCAATGCAGCACATCCAATCACCCTTGTGTAGAAACCGCAGAAAGGACTGAACTGTGACCAGTCAGAACTTTGACTTCTTCACAAACTGATTTATTTGCTCAAATCCAGAACTAGTCGTAGGTCCCTAGTTTTCTTTGGCACTAAAAAGAACAGATCCAAATCCTTTCTGGTTTGATGGAACCTCCTGGATGATTCTTTTGTCTTGAAGCATTCAAATTTCTTGAGCTGCTGCCTACCTCTAACTGAGAGGGACATCAGGGATCCTTTTTGTTTTCATTGGGAGAATCTGGAAAAATGGTATGTAAGGACCTCTGGATATGATTTTTAGCAACCAAGAATCTTTTGTCATTGATGCCCAAGTGCCCCCCCAACTGCCTCCAGAGGTGAGCAGTCAGGCAACTTTTCAGGAGCTGGAAGGGTTTATCCAAAAAGGAATCTCAGAAACCCTGTTTCTGCAGACCTCCCCTGATGCAAGGATGGCGTCTTCCATTTGAACTCCCCCCTCTGCCCTTGAGGAAGTTTATCCCTGCATGAATCCTAGAAAGGACCATGAGACGTACAGAGCCATATTTTCTTGCCACCTCGGATTCCAAGAAAAGAATCGTTGAGGGTAGAAAAGAGTATCCCAAAGGCAGACAGGGTTTTTCTGTGCTGTTCACTCCAGAAATGTATTTCCTTTACAGTAGAAACAAAGATTTTCCATCAAGAGGGCATTGATGAACAATGACTTGAAAGGCTCCGCAAAGTCACATAGGTGCATTCAGACACGTCTCCTAGTGGATATACATGATTCAGCCAATCATGAGGTACCCTCCGCAGCATGGAATATTAGCCTCATGGATGTATTACAGATAGATAACAGAGTGGCCAGCTGTGAAGAAAACTTCTTGAAGTCCTCCACGAACATGGACTCAGAGGAATTTATAACATTCCTTAGTCAAATCCCGCTGTAATCTTCTGAAATGTGCCAAATAATTCAGAGACTAAGGTGAAGTTCACAGAGGCAAAAATATGCTTTCTGAATCTGTCCAATGCCTTGGACTCTCTGTTAGGGGGATGAACAGTTGAGTTTTGCTCTGTCAGCTCCTTGATTGTGGCTGCTGCCAGAACCATAGCAATAAAGACTCTATTGCTCCATTGTGGCCTATCTTTAGGTGGTGTCAGAAATTTATCAGGACAATGGGAATAGGTTCTACAGTATCAATTTCCTTCCATGCCCAGCAAGAGACTAGATCTATACACACATCTGCTGGGGGAGTCACCCAAGACATACATGGGCTGGACCCAAAAGCTTCCTGAAAGACTAACTCCTCTTGGAAGGGGGTATCAGAGTACCATCCACCGTTTTGCCTGAGAATCTCAAGCATATCTCCGAAGGAGATGTTATCCCAAGGAGATCTGGGGGATGCCTCACCTTCATTGAAGATAGTGTCCTTTGTGATAGACTCCATAGGGGAATCTATGTGTCTCCTCTTACACGTTCTCTTTTGGGGAACCTCTTCACTGATATGATCTGGAGAGTTATCCAGAAAGAGGGAAAAATCCTCAATGGGGTCTGTCTGGATGCTCGATGGTGCCGGCTGCACCTGTGGAATAGACATGATAGGATCAGAGCTTGGACCTGAAGGGGCTACAGTTGCAGGATCCAAAGAGGAAAAGAGTAGTCAAATCTCTTGGATAACAGAAAACTCTCTCCACTACCTCAAAGACAGAAGGACTGGGAGAAGCTGTGGCTGGCCACACCAGAGCCGAAGCTGCCAATGCTACCAGGCCAAGACCCTGCCCAGAGCCATACTTTGAAGGGGGGATTCAAACCCGACCTGTCTAATGCCAAAGCTCGAAGGGGCAAAGACGGCTCCGACTACATTGGGGTGGAAGCTAGCCCCCTTGAACCCAGCACCAAAGCTTCTGCTTCAAGACTTGCCCTGGTCCAGTGGAATCGGGGTCAAACAAGTCAAGGAAGCAGTCAGAGTTGAAGATCTAGCTGTCTTCACATCTGACATTGACATTCCTGAGTCTCTTTGATTTGAGGGCTTTGAAACCATGGGTCAGATCAGAGGAGGAGAGAATGCTGCATGAGAAGTAGGAGGGATGCTCACAGTTCCAATGGGAGCTGGAGCAGAGGCAAGTCCATCTGAATCTGAACTCTGAGGAACTTTCACATCTTTTTATCCACTTCGGTTTCTGAAAGGCTCCTGGAGGACTTGAAGGAAAAAGTGGTAGACTGGGGCCAAGACACTCTCTTCAGAGTCCCATAAAAGAAACAGGAATGCAGCCAAGGGGAAACAGGTTCTACAGTGAACCCTGGGGAATGAGTTCTTGGAGACTCGGTATGAACAGCTGTCAGATCCAAGGATATGGGATCCAACTGCTTCCGATTTCTTTTGTATCTTCTGAGGAGGCTCCAAAGATGGAGAAGTCTTCAGAGAGCAGGATGGAGACTGCTTATGTGATTCTTTTGCCTCCAAAGAGACTTTGGATGATTATGTGGTGGGCTTGAGCCCCTGAAGCACAAGAAGACAGTGGCAGCAAGCCCTTCAAAACAAATTTGTTTCTGCAATCCCTAAGGGCCCTGGAATTAAATGCTACACAAATGGAGCAGTCTGTGTTGAGATGAGAAGCTCCAAGCTAGTAGACACACTCCCTGTGGGCATCAGAATTAGGGATCTTTTGCCCACAGAAGTGCATTTTTTGAAGTACATTGGTTTCTTGGCCATAATACAACTCCTCACCCCTACTAACAAATACACAGAGGAAAGAGAAAAAGGAAGTTTTATATTTTAACTACCAACAATGGTAGGAAAGAGAATATCCTCTAGAGGGTTGAAAGGAGGAAAGGTTATAGAAAGTGCCAACAATAGTACAGAGAGCTAACCTGTGGTAGAAGATGGGGAAGAAAAGATTGCACGGTAAAGAAACTGGAAAATTCGACAACTAAGTGAGGGAGACGGATTGTAAAGCAGGAGGTTCTAGAGAAGAAACATGTAAGACTGACAGCAAGATAAAACACCCAAAAAGCTTTTAGGATGGATCTGCATCTGTAGCGATATGGCACCAAATGAGATCTGAGGTATAGCAGGTTGACTGGAGCATTATGGGTAGAGGAAGGAGCTTGTTAGTTGGATCGGAAAGTCTTGTAAATGGACCGAATTCAGATGCAATATCCCATCACTGAGAAACAAATGAAAAGGATATCATGTCAATGGGTTATGGGGCTGAGGACAGGGGAGAGGTACTGCAAATGTAGTCACAGATTTTTATTTCCAAAGGGAGGCCTCCCAGATGGAGATTCCCTATGAGTTTTGTCAGAGTACCTTTCCCTAAGGACTTCCTTGGTTTCTGAGTTGCCCTAGGGTCCCTTCTGAGAAAAGATGCATATTTAGGTGTATAGTTCCTATGGTATCTACAAACTGAGGAGAGTAGAATCTGTCTGCAGTCTTTCATAGTCTTACCTTGGTCTTGGCGATTTTGAAAAGACTGTCAGCCTGAGGACCAAACAGCAGGTCTTTGTCCAAGGGGGAATCTAAAGGTTTTGATTTGAAATCTTCAGGAATATCTGCAGATAACAGACCCAGCAGCTGCTGCTTGAGAAGAAGCATCTACACCACTGTAACCACACTTAATGCTGTGTCTGGGTAAATTCAGTATTTGTTGCCTTGACTTTGCATTTGGAAGGTTCAGCATAACTTTGTTCAATAAGTGAAGAACAGAAATCAAGTATTTAGTCATTAGTATCTGGTAGTTAATTGCCCTAAAAGAAAGAGTAGAAGAAATGTGTATCTTCTTTCCCCATCTATCCACAGCCCTACTGTCTTTGTCTGTACATAGGACATTGGGACTGGGTAATAGCTTACACGGCTTATCTGAAATAAGAGATACTGCAGAGAGGTCTGCCACCCAATTCTTGCATAAGTATTTTATGTCATCAGGCATCTTGTAAACCTTGTCTTACTTTTAAGAGCTGACTGTTGAGAGTCAGAAGCTGAAGAGGTGGACTGGAAAACATCCTGGAAAGCTTTACGAACAGGAGGGACTGAAGAAAAGCTAGGAGTACCTACTTCCAAGAGGCTGTAATACCACTTCTGTACATAACAGATCTGAGTGCATTACCATTCAAAATGTTTCATCATGCTCCGGACAGCCTCCCCAAAGGAAGCTTCTTCAATAGGGGAATCTGGAGACACAGAATCTTCTTCATATGAAGAGATATGTCCACTGAAGAATAATCTAGAAAATTATCTGAATCATAATCTTGTTGTTGTTGTTCTTCAGAAAATACTAAGGTAGGTTTTATGAGGAGTGGCCTGTGGTTGTGGAGACTCAAAGGAGCGTGGATTCAAAGTGATAGTATCTTTGAACAATCCTTGGGAGAAATTTATTCACTCATTTTCTCAAGTTGCCGAGGGAGTGGCCACATGTCTAGGTTTTTTTTTTCTTTCTTGGCTTTAATGTCAGCATGGACGAGACACAGCGGTTCAGAACCCTAACGTCTATTAATGTACCTGCAATCTCTTACCTAACTAATATCTGAGGGACATTGTGAGGGCCCTTGGAAATGAGTCATGGTTCAACAGATATATCCGCAGTCTAAGGCCACAAGAGCCATCCCGGCCTCTGACCGGATATTGACAGAGGGCAACTGACAGTTAATCTGATGTACTGTGGGTTCTGCAACCTCAATGGGTAAGTCAGGGTCTGAAACTCTGGACTATGGATCTGTTCTGGGCCACCTAAGCTTCTTTTTAGGTGATGAGGGACTGGGCCAAAAGTTTAAGATGCTGAGTCTCTAGAAAGTTACTGACAGGAAAACCTCGACCTAAGGGTTCGAGGAATGAATAATTGACATTTACTGTGCAAGTCCATTTACAGAATCTGCCTACTGAACAAGCACTTACCCCTACTAGCTGACCTCTAATAAATTCGAACAAGATTAGCTTAACCAAAAAGGAAGGTTCCCCAACAATGCACTTACCTAAAAAAATGATCAAGTGAAGCAAAGGTATCAATGACTAAACGGTGATCAGTCCAATGGATGCATAATCTGCATTCAGGCTGGTGGCAAGATATTCTGAGGATCCACTCTCGCCATACCTCTTAGCCTCTTAGAGCAAGAAATATGGACAAAGCCATAAATAATGAGAGGGCAAAGGACCTAATATAGGGACAATTTTTAAACATTGCTCTTACAAACTTAGAAAGTTGATAGAATAACAGGTTTTGCTTTAGCATGATATTTCTGAAGCATATGAAGTCTGAAACTCAAATTTATGTCATTCTTTTCTGTCTTCAGTCTTTAATGACTTGCCAATAATTTGCCAGAAGAACACAATTTTATGAAAATCAGGCCAAAAATATGTACAGTTGAGAGGTATGACTCTTGTATGTCTATCTATATAATCCTACGCTTATGAGCTGAGGTCATGTGTTGAATGTATGACCTGAGGAAGGTAAAGCTTTAATACCCCGGTCGGGCATGAATGGTGACAACTCCCTATGTCAGGAATACTGCAACAGTGATGTCAGTCAGGCATCACATTAATTCTGCACTAAGCTTAACATGTGTAAAAGGTAGCATGAAACAGAAATAGTAATAAACATTCTGCTTACAGTTCAGCACAGCTTTTGCTGCACATATATTATTCTTCATAAATTACTCCATGTGAAGAAAAAACCCAGCTAAACACCTATCACATATAAAGAAAATATTATGCATAATATATAAGCACTGCAAAAGTTTCTTAATAATCCATCTTAAAACTTTCTATTACTTTTGTGTAGACATCATGTCTGTTATCCAATATCAGAAACACCTGTAATGTGCTGTTTAGCGGTGTCTAGCGCCTTTATTTTTCATTTCTGCTTCAGAATTCAGTTTAGACTGCTTTATCAGCATTTGAAGGGTAATGATACTCCCTTTAAAAATGCATACCACATGAAAATACTAGTGTTTTTGTGTACACCCCATACTTTTGAATATACTTTCTCCAGTGTAAATGGTGTACTGAAGAAAAGTACAAGCATTAGGCACTCAAACAGCACCTTTCTAGTGTTCTGTTTTCAGATAAAGTAGTAAGGGACACTGTTTCACTAGTGTTAATAAATAAAATTATTTTAAAGTAGGATTACCATGAGCTTTTATTAATACAAACACACCAAGAATATATTTAATAGAGGGGAGATTTTGTTTTTATTTTGTGTGAGTGTTTTAAAGTAGAAACTGACAATTTTAACCATGAATAAGTAATTTCTGTGAAACAGAATATGTGAGTATTTTAATGTAATTTGTAACATACTATTTGATATTTTATATTAGGTACGATCAGAAAATATCCATTTGCATTTCTTATCTTAACTTTCATTTCCAATGTTAGATTCCTAGAAATGTGTGCTTGGTACTGCTCAGAATTAAATAGGTAAGAAGCTGATTGGAAGATACAAAACATATACAGATGCTAGTGTCTCACTGAATATCATTAACACTGATTCAAGTGGTGAAAGTTTCGCTCCTGTATGCAGAAGTAGAAATGCAAAGTGAAGACACCAAGTATTGTTAAAAAAAACATTTTTTTTCATCAGTCCTCTGCTGTCTACTAAGAACTATACTTCATCCTGGCCATACAACTGAACTGTCTGTTCCCTGGGTGAGCGCTCATTGGCCCATTTGTGCCAATGGGGCAAGATTCAAGAGAGCAAGGAAGCCATAATTCTATTTCTATATTTATGTAAATATGAACATTTCTGGCATTATGTCTCACTAATCTACTGCAAATACTACACAGAAGCTCTTTCTCTACCACAGCTAACCCACGATGACTATGTGTAATCTGTTAACAAAAAATCCCTACTGAACTTGTACTATGTAGTCATAATCTTTGTAAAATTGTCTTTTTGTAATTCTCAATATATGTACATTTGTCATCATGGCCTTGGTTTTGTTTGAAAAAGGTCCTTTTGACCAGCCAACCGACCTCATTAATGGAAGTAAACAACAAAAAAACCCCATAAAAATATAAATCTACTCGTTATGCATGCTAGGGCATATACTATTTTGTTCTTATGCCTTAGCATTACCTGCATAGCATGCACAGAGGTGGTATGCAGCTGGTTGTCATGATATACATACATAATCACATGGGCCTAGCTCCCCTTTGTAAAAAGTACCTCTATATAATCCCTGGTTTCCTACAGGGTTTCAGTCACAAAGAGTGTGCCCAGAGATATGATTACACCCCAAGGAGAAGTGAAAAACCTCATCATTCCTCTTTTCCACTTTGACAGCTCCAACAGCTGCCCCAGACATCAGGGCTTTATCATGCTATGCTGATAAAACTAGCTATTTAAAAGCACATTTCTTGTGGTGTAGATTTCAGATAACAGTGATACCACATAAGGTCTCCAGAACATTAACACACATTGTTTTTAAGCAACAAAGAAAATGGTACTACTTATTTAGTTTTATTTGGTGGGAGGGGGATAGAACATAAATTTAGTACCATAATTAAATGCTCTTGTATTTTGAGTGATTCACTTGTATAATAAAGTATGCGTTTAGAATTCAGAGACCTCAGAACTCAATTTGGTTTCTTAAAAGTGCTTATTGAAAAGAAAAAAATAATTGGCATGCATAAGTTAAAGGGGTGTGGGGATGTACCCCCCACATGTAAGGTGAGCTAGGGGGTTGCCCCACTGCAAAAAAAATAGTATGTCTATAACATAGAAGTTTATACTTCATAGAATTCATTACCTTCTTAGAAAATAGAAAAGAATGCAGTTTCCCAACACTTCCACTTTCACATATCGGGTGTTTTTTTTTTTTGGTGCATGACTAATACATTTGCTGAAATGTCTCAGCTGCTATTTCATGAAGAGGTGTTGCAAGTTGCAACCCCATTTTTACCTCGAATGAACATCTCTCTCATTAGTATCTGTCAATCCAAACGCTTAAACAGAACACTGCACTGTATCAGAGAGTCAAGATGCTTTTGAAACACATACAAAACCAGAAAGACCGGCAGTAGTCTGACTTTTGTTAGAAAGTACCCACACTCCCTGTCCTCGTACTGGAATCAACTTCACAAAAACACAAGTACTATTCAAGAAAAAACACAGTAGGTCTGCTTCACTTGTTTGCTGATCCAACAGCAAATTTTCACTGAAGACTTTAATGTCCCATCAATGGGCTAAATGTCAAGAGTGCAAAAAGAGGTGTTAACTGCTGCCCTGTCACCCCCATCCTGGGAAGAACATCACAATAAATAAGAACTATTCCAGGAAGTGTGGTAGGCCGACTTGCCTTTTAATTGAGATGCAAACTCTTACTCTTTCGCTTAAGGTTTCATTCACTCAATGTTCATTCCTTGAAGGACTAGCTAAAGTGGAAGCTGACAAAAGCAGGTTTGTCATCAAATGGGTACAGTCTACCAAGACTGGAGAAATTGCCCTTAGCAGCTGTGAGGGTGATTGGGTATAATGAAAGAGTCATCCGATGTCCTGCTGACAAACAGGAGACAACCACTGAGTTTACTATGAGGTATGGTGGAATAGTTTCTCAGATGGTATTAAAAGCATCAACAATACAGATATTATTCAGTCATCAAAAATCTTTGTTGACTTTGATGTCCTTAGTTAAGTCCAAGGTGCATGAGAATGGGAAGCCTACCTTTTCCAGAGATAACTTAATGTCTCAGTAAGCATGTTTAGCTTACATTAGGAAGTAAACAAAACACTGGTTACCTTGACAGAGAGGTTTTTCCACCTCAGCAAGCCAGTTGAGTCAATTGGCCAAGGAAGGTATCACTGGCTTTACCTCAAAAAGTGCTGTTCTCCTACATGAACAGGAGGAGGTCCTTTTGGGAGGAAGATCCTGCTCAGTTTTCAAAGAATGATTTAGAGATGAACCACTATGCCCTCTGACCCTGTTAACCTCCCTATTTCTGCTGGACTCTCTAGAACAGACATGCTTATGGGTGCTAGATTTAGTAAAACAGTGAGAGAGCTCAAGAGATCACAGAAATCATGCCAGATCTTAAACTTTCAGTGTATGTGATCACACACCGCACAAATTAAAATGACAATAAGAACAAAGACAAAATATACAACATGACAGCAATAAGATGAAAGGAAGGAAACCATAAAAATTGCATCATCATGGAACTGAGAAAAATGATAACACTGAAAGATTTCCCCCAACTAATACTTACAAAGGACACAGGTAAAAGTCATTGATGAGGGTCCTGACATCTGCTGGCTGGACCAAGTGAAAATATCAATATGTCAGTTACATCCTAACTCAAAAAAATAGGTCTTCAGTTCCTGCATAGAGCCAGCAAGAGATGGGGAATCTCTCAGCTAGGCAGGTAGCAAATAACACAAGAAGGGGACATGGTAGCTAAATGTTCAGTTCACTGAGGACTGCAAGCAGCATAAGTGAACCACTAACAGCACCTAGGAGGTGGAATGCAAGGGTCTAGGTCAGTGGAATGCAAGGGTCTAGGTCAGCATATACTAAAAAAAACATCCCAAAAGGTATGGGGTGAGACAAGCCACTTAGGGCTAAACAGACTAAAACAAAAGCCTCATAAATTATGTAGTGCTTGACAGGTAGCCAGCACAAATTAAGCAAAATCAGTGTAATCTGTTAAAAGTTAGAGACCCCTGGAAGTAATCAGGTTCTGCACTAACTATAAAGTTAGCAATTCCATGTAGAGAGGAGACATGTCCATGGCACTACAGTAAGCAGGTCAGAGGATAAAATTAGGTGCTTGATCAGTGTGAGATTCCAAAGACAGAAACTGCCTGATCAAGGTGATATCCAAAGATGGAAAAAAGATGACTAGTCAAAGAATGAAATATGGTCCTCGAGTATCAGCTTGTCATCAGTAGTCACTTGGAGATCACACAGTTTTTTGAAATAACTTTATTGAATTATCACTTGTGACAGGCAAATTTACATTTATATCAAAGCAATCAAACTTTATTAACAAGTTCATGTTTACAAACATTATACTTCACATGTACGGCTATATATCATATAACCTAAGCAACAATTCATAACTTATTCAATTCCTTCTCCCCCTTTTGTTTTTAAAGAAATGTCTTTATTTAACTGTCACTTCTGACACAGGCAATCCTAAATTTATATACATGAAAACAATCCACACAACACAGTCCTAGTGGCAAGCATTTTACATCACAAACCATACTGACAAACTCCCAGTTGCAAATATTATATATCACTTATAGACCCAATTACTTTCAGTTAAACATTACATAGCTAATTTAAGTCCTGGCTTATTTTAAAACTCAATCCTCCCCTGTATGTATTGTTCCCACAATTCCCATTTTTCCTATGTAGTTTGCTCCTACCCTTTTCTAAAGATCTCAATTCCAGTTGTTTTATCTCTGTTACTATAGTAACTACTTCTAGTATAGTTGGTTTAGGTTCTGATTTCCATTTTCTAGCAATTGCTTTTTTGGCAGCCACCATAACTAGACACAGTAAGGCCTTACCATGTCTAGGTAATTCTAATTCTGATTCTGTATCATAGCTCAGAAAAATCATCTTCCACGTCACACCAATCTGCTCACCCAGCATCTCTGACAGTGCAGCCCGCTGTAAATCTTTAAAGTCTGCCAACTTACTGCACTCCCAGAAAAATGTGTTCCCAATCACCTCTTTCTTCCCCATCACACCTCCAACATTTGCCATATACCTGAGGAAAAATGCTCTGAAGTCTACTTAGGGTATAAAAATATCTATGCAAACATTTCCAAGCAAAAATCCTAAATTTTCTAGAGTTTGTTGCATATTTGGGAGACATACATATATCCTCCCATTGTCTCTTTGTGAATTGCTTATCCAGTCTATCTTCCCAATCCCTTCTAACCTCCTCTGATTGATTCTGACAGTCACATCATGCAGTATTTTATATGCTCTACTAATTATTAATTTTTTAATGGCAGCTTCTATTCTAGATTCTACTAAAAACTCTACCTGTGCTGGTCTTTTGTTTAGGACCCCCCCTATTTTGTTCTCTTTGCTTATAATCTGATTATCAATCCTTGATTAGGAAGACAATCTCTAACCTGCAGTCCAAATAAATTCTTAGCATCTACCCATTTTATCATGTTTTCCTCTCCAGTTATTTGCTCCCAATACCTTGGTTCCTTTGCCAGTTTTCTCCAGTAAATGCCAGCCCCCATCTTGCCTACTTGTCTATATACCTAATTGCAGTCATACCTATCGGTAGAATCTCCTTTCTCCATTCCCATGTAGGTTTAGTTCTCAAGATACTTTCTGCTGCTTTACAGATATAATATTCTGAATGATTACTGTTATTCTCCTTAAAAGCCTGCATCCAAAATCCCAGTCTCTCCTTGTTTCTTGAGCTTCTTCCCCATTTCATCATCGTCTCTTTCCACTTTGAATGATAGTACTACCTGTGCTATCTATAGGAGCCTTAACTGTGTAGCGCTGAAATACCCCTTCAAATTGTTTAATCCCACTCTGCCCTGTTCTGTTGGAAAAATCAGGTTATCCCTCTTGACTCTCTGGTTGATAAAATATGCCTGGCCTGTGTATAAGACTAATGGGACTAAAAACATTTTAACAGCTTGTATCTTATTATCCAGTTCCATCTAACAAAGCTTCCATTTTCTCAGTTTTTGTATTATCTTTTGCTTAGTCTCTGCCCACATATCCTTAGCTGCCATACCAGACTAATTTGTAATCCGTACTCCTAAATACTTTATTTTATCATATCCCCATAAATATGGATATCACTGAACCAATTCATATGTGGGTACATAATTTACCGCTACTGTCTTTGTTTTAGCTTCTTTAATTTTGTATCCCAAAAAGACTTGAAACTGTCTCAAATATTGCACAACACTGTCATGTCTCTCTCTGGTTCTGTCAAGCAAAATAATGTCATCTGCAAATAGAGCCAGGTTTTCTTGATTGCCATATCAATTATATCCTTGAATTTCCGAGACCCTTATTTTCTTTGCCAATGGCTCTAAATATAATGTAAATAATAAAGGGGAAAGAGGACACCCCCAACTTAATTTCTGCTTGAGAAATTATCAGAGAGGACCCCGCCCACTTTAATTTTCACCTCTGAGCCCTCATATATCCTCCTAATGAACCTTATAATGTTTTTTTCAGGAAAGGCAAATGCTTCCATTGCCCTGCTCAAAGTCCCAGCATACTCTGTTAAATGCTTTCTCTGCATCAAGACCCACTAACAGCAATGGTATTTTCTTGCATTCTGCTTCCTTCTGGATCATCAATGTTCCGTTAAAGTGGTCAAATGTTTACCTCCCCTCCACAAAACCACAGTGATCCATATCTATCAATTTTGGCATTATGTTTGCCATTCTTTTAGCAATTATAGACATGAAGACTTTATAATCATGATTTAGTATAGAAATGGGCCTGTATAAAGCTGGGTCTGATGGATCTTTATCCTCTTTAGGTATTACAGCTAACACTGCTTTCTTCCAGGATGTTGGTACTTCTCCTCCTCTTAAAACACTGTTAAACAAAACCTTCCACATCTTTATCAGTTTTTCCCTCCTAGCTTCCAAACTTCCACAGGAATACCAACTATTCCAGGGGACTTTTTTGCAGATTGGTTATATATCACAATTTATGTCATCTCCTCCTATCCTATTAGCAATTTGAGACTCACCTACCTCTACCCTTCCATAAACATTTCCATGTGTAGCTTTTCTTGATTTCCATACTTTTCTGCTTTATATAGACTTTGATAGAAATTCTGAAATATTTCTAATACCTCTACAGGATCTCGTTAGGTTCCTTTTTATAGGCTGTCTAAGCTTGGCGACAGCCTTTTATAGTTTGTTGCCCGAGTCGCTGTCCTAAAAGTTTTTGTCCACTAGTATTATTGTCAAAAAACAGTTGCTTACCAGCAATCTTTCTAAACTTGTGTATATTATCAACGTAATTCCTTATTTTCTGCTTCTGCAGTTGATCCTCTTTTTGTTCTGTGAGATTCCCCTTATTCTGGAATACTTTAACATTTGTCAGTCCCTCTAAATAATTCTTGCTACTTCTTTAGCATGGCTCCCTTTCTTTTATTTCCAGAAATAATTTTCAGAAGCAATTTCTATCCGCTGTAATAGCTCTCGAATAATCTCCACTACCCATTCCTTAAATTCCTCTTGTTTCAACAGACAGGTGGGAAAGCACCAGTGTCAAATTTTTATTTCATTACCTGGTGTTTTTGTTTTAGTTATTATTGGTGCATACTCAGTTACTGGATGCGTATCAACCTTCAATTAAATGCACATGTTCCTGTGAAACGCAAATTATGTCTAGCCTAGCCCAGTTTTTATATCTTGGAGAATAATATGTAAATTCACTATGAACTCCCATTACTGAATTCACATCTTCCATGCCAAATATTTCCACAAATTTCTTTAAAAAAATCTACCCTCTTTTGTTACACTTTCCCTTATGGGCCCTCCTCAGACACATCTTCACTGTAGCAAATCAAATTCCAGACCCCACATGTAAGTAATACTCCTTGCTGAAAACTGATTACTTCTCCCAGAATTTTCTTAAGCGCAGTTATAACAGTTTTAGGTAGAATATAAATATATGCCAGTGTAACAATCCTCCCTTGCCAGTAGCCCCTTAGCACTACAAATCTGCCGTACTCTTTTTATCCTTTCTACCACTATTGCAGCTCCTCTTGCAGTTAATATAAATACTCTTCTTTTCCTTTTCCAAGATATTCTGCTGAATAACAATCCTGAAAACCTTTTTTTATCAAATTCACATGTTCAGTTCTTTCCATGTGTCTCCTGTAACACAGGTATTTGCACTCTACATTTTTAATATAGTTCACAATTATTTCTTTTTTGTCTTTATCTGTGAGACCATTGCCATTTAAAGACAATAAAGAAAGCATCATTGTATTAAAAAGTTTTTATTCCCACCTTTTATATATAACACTTTTTTGTTAAATATCTAGTTCCAGCTTTTGTGTTACATGCATACTCTGTTTGGCAGATTGAACTTTTCTATAGCTGTTTCTTGGCATATACATTTAAGCCAATGTCACTTCTAACAAAACTTTTTGTTTTATTGAAAGCCCTCAAACAAACAAAACAAACAAAAATTACTCCCTAAAACCTACTGATTTAATACTAACTCATAAAACTATATACATCTTAAAATATTGAAGTTTTACCCTCCTAATAGGAACAAATGACCTAAACAGACAGCCACACTCACAGACCTGAATTAACCTAACAGAAAGTTTATCCATGCTAAGACACATGGTGCAGCCTGTGCTTCTACTAAATGCAAACTGGTTTTGTCTTATCTTTATAGCTCTCCAAGCTGAGAAAACCCCAAAATGCTTTCAGAGAATATTATCTCTAGCCAGTTTCTCTCTTCTTTTTCTTCCCCACAGCAAATCACTCTCCACCAGACTAACAAATTTCTCATTATCAGATTGTCTGCATGGAGACATGAGAACCGATAGTCAAGTTCTCATTATCAGAATGTTTCCAAGGAGACATGAGAACCAGCCAGTTAATTTCTCTTTATTAGATTGTTTCCATGGAGACACAAGGGTCAGATACAGAAATGCTACTAAGCATACATTCATTTGCTAGAAAAAAGCCTCATAATATTCAATATGTATTTTCATTTTCTTGCTTTCTCTTAAGGTTCTTAGCCTAGTCGTTCCCCATGCAAGAATGAGAAAAACACTGCGCTATCTTCTCTAGCAACAAAATAAGAGGAAACGCAGTGTATACAGCAAAACCAGCCAAGATGTTTAATATAACAACTCACAATAACACTCGATCACAAAAGTATAATCCAAGGTTAAGCGCTTTCACCTATCGCATGTAGGCTTCTTCAGAACAAAAAACTGTTTGAATCCACAATTTAAATAACCTTTTTGGCGCGAAATAATGTTACAATACTTAATGCTTAAAGCTACATCCACCATTTAAATATAACTTATTGAACATCCAAATATTTAACTATATTGCACATTAACATTTTTTAATCATTGAAAATTTTTTAACAAACAGATTTTAGGAATATTTTTATGCATTTCTTAAATTATAAAATTTATTTTTATTTAACCATTAGTTACACATAGGAGTCTATTAATTTTTTGCAACAAACAATTAATATTTATATAACTACATTTGCACGAATAAACACTGGACAGGTAGAAATAAACATTTTGTAAGTATTTAGATGTATAGTTAACAAATATTTGGATATTCAATAAGTTGTATTTAAATGGTGGATGTAGCTTTAAACATCTTGGCTGGTTTTGCTGTATACACTGCGTTTCCTCTTATTTTGTCGCTAGAGAAGATAGCAAAGTGTATTTCATTTATTCGTTTTGTTTCTCCTCGCAACTTTTAAGAATGAGAAAAAGCAAATTAATTTTTCTTTTATAGTTCTCTTTTAACCAGGCTTTTGTTCCCATTGCAGTGCCTAAATTTCTTAAAAATGAGGAAGAAGAAAGAGAAAGGAAAAAAAGAACAGCAGCACCTATTTACAATCCCTATTACACTTAAAAATAACAGAGAAAACTTTACTTTATAGCATGCAAAGAAAACCGCACACTGCATTTTACACTGTTTATTGCACTTTAAGTTACTAATTGTTGCAAATTGTTTCTGTAGGCTACACACTAAAGTGCGCTAGCTGATTTACAGCATTTATAGCATTTACTGTCTTTTTTTTTC
Source organism: Protopterus annectens (assembly GCF_019279795.1). Taxonomy (NCBI): domain Eukaryota; kingdom Metazoa; phylum Chordata; order Ceratodontiformes; family Protopteridae; genus Protopterus; species Protopterus annectens. Next base: position 825,156,590 of record NC_056726.1, read on the forward strand.
CTTATCTCTGTAATAAAACAAAAAAATCTCTTGTTTTCCCACTTTACTGAACTAGAGTAGTCCAGTTCAGAGTTGCTGATCCCTGGGCTTTGTTTTTAGTTCCTGTTACTGATCCATTGCCTTATTAGGAAGGAGGAAGTTTCTTTGCTTACCAGTGGGAGTGGGAAGCACTGAGCGGCCTTTTGTCCGATTTGGTGAAGTTTCAGCCAGAAACTAGTAGTCCATTGGTCGTTTTGGGCCAATTCCTAGCTCCTTCAGCCCCTGCTATAAAACACGCTAAACTGTACTGCTGATCTAACCAGCATATCCTATAACTGAAAAGTTCATCTCTACTTGATTCCCAAGTAGACTATTCTCTATCTGTAAAGCCTAGCACTTACTCCTACAGTACTTGCACCTTGATAAAGCACTCTTATTATAGATAGTACCCCACCAGCCTAAAACCCACTTCCCCAGAGTCCTTTGAAAGTTCTTTATCTACTACTTCTAGTATGTCGAGGATCAGTTGCTAGTGTCCTCTCCAGCTCAACTGGTGAACCTGGGAATATTGAGGCAATGTTACAATTGCCTCATGTACCTGAACAATCCTCTCCTTCTCCCACAAAACACAAATACATGCGAGAGATGCAACTATACGGCCAAACTGGAGGCTGAGCTCTCTCAACATAGGACTGGCAAGACCAGACAGGAGGAGAAGGTAACCACACACAATACATACCCAGTCACACATGGTACCATCACAACTTCAAATCATACACATACTCACACAAAGACATACCCGGAGGCTCTGATCAAAAATTTACCAAAACAGCAGAGGCCACCAAAGCAGACACCCAAACAACTACCACCTCACGACCCAACACATGCAACACATAGACCACACAGTCAGAGTGTCAAACAGTCACAGCCCTTAAGGCCAAACAAAATGCCAGACACACTTGTCATTGGTGATTCCATAGTCAGACACACTGACGTCCCGCTCACCAGACTGAGTAAGGAGAAGGTCACAGTAAGCTGCCTGTCGGGCGCTAGAATCCGCCACATAACGCAAGCACTCAGGTCTCTCAACAGCAGGTACAAGTACGACTCAGTCATTGTCCACGCTGGTGTCAACGACCTGAGACGTACCTCCTTGGACTACATGAAAAGGGACGTCGAGGAGCTCTCTGATTATGTAGCCCAGGCAGGTATGACCTTGAGCAGTATCCTACCTTCACCTAGAATGATGCCACAATACAGTGATAAGATGATCAGCTTTAATAATTGGCTTAAATTCTGGTGTCATTCAAAGGGGATCCAATGTCTGTCTGCCTGGGATGACATGCTGGACAAGCCACGCTGCTTAGAAGGGACGGCTTGCACCTGTCACCCCTGGGCTTCCGGATATTGGCAAAGGCTCTTGCCACCCCCATAGTGCCTTTTTTAGGCAAGGCTCAAATTATAAACCTACCACCCTAGAACACCAAAAAGGAAAAAAACTAAGGGCAATGCTGCTCAATGCCAGAAGTCTCAATCTCAAGATGCACCTTTTCGAGGCCCTTCTCAATATGGAGAACAGGGATGTCTGTGCTGTGACAGAAACCTGGTTCAAGGCTCCTGAGAGCACCGCAGCACTAACAGGTTTCACCTCATATCATGCGTTCCGGCCCCAAAATCCTGACACCACCAAGAAAGGAGGGGGGGTGTCCATATTCATAAAGGACACCCACACCTCAAGGTTGGTGGCAACGCATGATGCATCGGAGACCATCCAGGTGCAATTAACCATAGGCAAGACTGCTCTGCAATTTGTAGCATGTTACAGACCACCCTCTCAAACTCAGGAACCTCACATGGCCTTCCTGAAAACATTGGAGGGGATAAATGTATCTCCAAACACCATCATACTAGGTGACTTCAACTACCCTAATATAGACTGGGAACACTACTCAAGCCCGAACACTCTAACCCAAAGATTCCTGGAGTTCATAAACTCAAATGCCATGGAACAACTAGTCACCATCCCCACAAGAGGGAAACATACTTGATCTCATCATCACGAACATGGGATCAAAATGTTCAACACCGGAAGTATACCCCACACTGGTGAGATCAGATCATAAACTAATCTCGCTGGAGGTCCTCATCCCGCCCCCACCTGAAACAAAAAAGACCACAGTGAAAAACTTCTCAAAAGCCGATTTCACACTTCTAAAAACTAGTGTGGTCTCCTTTAAGGCCCCTGAGCCAGTGGTAAACATTACTCAAACCGCTGAATCACTTACAAATGCCTTCTACCAGCACCTACAGGACTGCATGGATCAGGCAATCCCAAACAAAACTAAGACTCTCTGTACCAAAGGCAAGCGTCCAGTCTGGTGGACCCCAGCCATAAACAAGCTCTACAACAAAAGGAGGAAGCTACTACAAGATAGAGCAAAATCCTTGAAAGGTAAGACACCTTTGATCATTATAAGTAAAAAACTAAGAGCTCTCATAAAATCATCAAAGGCAAATTTTGAGAGAAAAATTGCCAAGGACTCTAAAGACAATCATAAGGCCTTCTTTAGCTATGTTAGAAACCTAGGAGGAAACTCCCAGATATGCTCAGAATTAGTTCAAAATGATGTGAAAATTACTGAACCTACACACATTGCTAACATACTGGCTGACAGGTTCAGTGCAAACTTCTCCCCCCCCTCCCCCCCAAAAGGAGAGATATCTATTCCAGAGGATTGTAGCCCCCCAAACATCTCCAACGCCCAGGTGATAACTGCCCTCACTAAGGCAAAAAACACAGCATCCATGGGACCAGATGGTGTCCCCGGCTGTGTGCTTCATGAACTCAACGAGGAATTAAACCCACAGTTAGGACAGCTGTTTAATCTTAGCCTCACCTCAGAATACGTACCCAAGGAGTGGCGCACGGTGACTGTGGTCCCACTTCATAAGGGCGGTGCCTCCACAGACCCTGGAAATTACCGCCCCATTAGCTTGACAAGCCTTATCTGCAAAGCCATGGAGAGGATCATAATGGAACTCATAAATAAAGACATAGGGAACTTGCAGACTTTGGATCCAACCCAGTTTGGCTTTGTCAAAGGCAGATCCTGCCTCTTAAACTTGGTTGACTTTTTGAGACAGTCACCAAGGCCATTGATGAGGAAAGGCAGTCCATACAGCCTACCTCGACCTGGCAAAGGCCTTGACACAATACCCCACTCAGGTATCATCGAAAAACTCATCAGCTTGAATGTAAACCCATACATCACAAGATGGGTTGCAAACTGGCTAGCGACAGAACCCACAGGGTCAGAGTTGCTGGAGCCATGTCAGACTCAAAGCCTGTCACAAGTGGTGTCCCACAGGGCTCAGTCCTGGGTCCACTCTTGTTCGGCATCTACTTTTCTGAAGTACAAGCAAACACAGCAGGGTTATGGCTGACAAAGTTTGCAGATGACTGCAAACTGGCCATAGTCGAAACACATCTGACACAGATATCCTCCAGAAGGGCCTCACAGAAGCGGATAACTGGTGCGAGAGCGATGGCCTGAGGTTAAACGGCAAAAAATGCATAGTCATACCCTTCGGGAAAAACAAGGTTACCCCTAGCTACCATATAGGTGACAATCCACTGAGCACAGAAAAAGTCATCAGGGATCTGGGGACCCAAGTTGACAGTAGTCTTTCGTTTGACACTCATGTTGCTAAAGTAGTTAGGAAAACCTTCTATATCGCCCACCTGATCATGAAGGGATTCACATCTAGATCAAGGGAGGTCATCGTCCCCTGTACTCATCACTCATTAGACCTATGATTGAGTACAATGCCCGTTCGGAATGTATCTGACCAGACACCTGATGCAGCTTGAAAGGCCCCAAAAGTTCCTCACCAAAAGGATAAAGGGTCTCAAAAATATGTCTTATGCTGCCCGACTGAAAGAACTCCAGCTTTATTCAGTCTCATACCGCTTGCTCAGAGGTGACCTGTGCCTGACATATAAGGCCATGTCAAACCCAGATTTGATGAATATGCTTCACCTCAAAAATCTAGATCCCAGAACCACAAGGGCGGAGACTTAAACCTTGACACGGTTATAAATAGAGACGTGCTGGAAATAAAGAGACAGATTCATTGTTCCAGGGTCAAAAGCCATCTGGGAAGCTGTATTCAGTCTCACACCCAGGCACATGTGAGGCAGAGCACTAGACTGGCCTTGTGCAAGAGGAAGCTCGACCAATGGATGGGAGAACTGATAATGTAAATTTCAGCCCAGGGATTACTTCAGTGTCACTGCTTGACAGGCACAGAAATAAGCCTGATAGGTAACCATAGTTTTTTTCCCAACAGAGGTAAAAGCTGTTGTAAAGCCACATAACTATGGAATGTCTAGGTAAGTGTTGAGGAGAGATAAATCCAATTGGTCTCCGCGTGTTTCCTTTCTTTGGAACTAGAAACCTAGAATAAAATCCTAGGCCCACTTCTGACAGAGGAAATAGTACTATTAAGAAGTAAAGAAATTTGTCTGTGAGCCTCTATCCATTTTGCTTCCAGCTTTCCTCCCAAATTTCTACTAAACTTTTTGTACCTGCAAAAATCTTTAACAGTCTGACATAGACTTAGAACTTCCACTTTAAGACTGACTCCACAAAAGGACCAAACAAAACTTCAGACTGCAAAGGGCATCCAGAATTCCATATTTAACTTGTTCTGTCATATTCTGACAAGTAGAAGAAGCCTGTAATCAAAACCACATTGCAAAGATTGCTTACCCACTGTTCAGAAACATGCACTAAATCCTGCAATTCTTTAGACTCTATGCCCTCTGCCAAAGCATCCACTTTAGATCTTAGCTGAAAGGAGGAAATTCTCTTCAACATTTGCCAATGAAACAAGTACAAATATGACTGTCATTGCTAAAGTAGAAGAGGTATACACCTGAATCAGAGTAATCCTGTCCCTCCCACTTAAAATGCTCCCTCATGGAATGCAGAGTTTCTGAAAATGAAAAATCCTCTGGAGGAGAAGCAGAAGGAGTGGAATCCTCTGCATCAGAATCAGAATAAGGAGGAAATCTTGAATGTCCTCAGTAGAAGACTCTGAATCATCTGAGGCCTGCTCCAAACATTCCAACTCTGGCTCCATCCTGGGCCTCATCAGGAGGGATAGAACCTCTAATTAAAGTAATCAAATCCTCTGATTTTAAGCATGTGCTACCTGAAGAACCAGAATCAAAGTTTCTGGGACTCAACAGAAACTTCAGCCGGATCCACCTGTTCAGCTGTAGCTTCTAAAGGTCCGGAGTCCGAGGACGAATCATCCTGCCTAGGCTTTAAAGATTTGTCTTTGCGCGGCCGGAACATCCGACGGCATATTATAATTACACCTCTTGCCAAAGACTAACCTGCCAATCTAACCTCCATAGTGCCATTATTAGGCAAGGCTCAAAGACAAACCCACTGCCATAAGTAAGGACTGCACAAGTAACAAAAAACTGAGGGTAATGCTACTCAATGCCAGAAGTCTAAACCTCAAAATGCCCGCACTCAAGGCACTCCTCAGTATGGAGAAAATCAATATATGTGCAGTAACCGAAACCTGGTTTAAGGCTCCAGAGAGCACCCCAGCACTACCAGGCTACAACTCATACCATACATTTTGAACACAGAACCCAAACAGAAATACAAAAGGCAGGGGCGCATCCATATTCATCAAGAATACCCACATCTCCAGTTTAGTGGCACAGCACGATGCTTCAGTAATCATCCACGTGCAACTAACAATGGGCAAAACTGCAATTCAAACTGTAGCTTGCTACAGATCACCCACCATGTCCCAGAACCCCCATTCCACGTTTTTGGAAACACTGGGAAACAAAAGTCCTACCAAACACCCTAATATTTGGTGATTTCAATTACTCAAACATTAACTGGGAGAACTACTCAAATACTAACTCCCTTGCCCAACTTTTCCTAGAATTTATAAACTCAAACGCCCTGGTTCAGCTGGTCAACACTCCCACCAGAGGTGACAACATATTGGACCTGGTCTTCACCAACATGGGCGACCAGTGTTCCACACCAGAGGTCAACCCCTCGCTGGTTAGATGTGGCCATAAACAAATCACTTTGGATATCCATATTCTGTCCCCACCCCCGGACAACAAAGCCACCATGAAAAACATTTCAAAAGCAAACTATACGTTACTTAAGACCAAGGTGGAAAGTTTCAAAGCCCCCATGCTGAAGGATAACACTGTCCAAGCTGCAAAATCCTTTACTAATGCATTCTACAGGCAGCTACAAGAATGCATGGATCGTGCCATCCCAAGCAAAACCAAGACTCACTCCTCCAAGAAAAGGAAACTAGTCTGGTGGACTCCTGCCATAAGCTATACAATAGAAGGAAGAAACTAGTACAGAAAAGAGTAAAATCCCAAGAAGGGAAGATATCCCTGATCAGTATCAGCAAGAAACTATGATCCCTCATAAAATCATCCAAGGAGAGCTTTGAAAGAAAAATTGCCAAGGACTCCAAAGATAACCACAAGGCATTCTTTAGCTATGTCAAGAATATAAGTGGCAATGCTCAGATCTGCTCGGAGTTAGTGCAGAATGGCACAAAATACACTGATCCGACCAATATCGCCAACATCCTGGCAGGGAGGTTCAGAGCAAACTTCACCCCCCTCTCACCCTCAAATGGGTCCATAACAATACCAGAAGAATGTAGAGTCCCTGAAATCACAGACACTTGGGTTAAAACAGCCCTCTCCAAAGCCAAAAACACAGCATCGGTGGAACTGGACAGTGTCCCAGGCTGCGTCCTACACGAGCTCAAAGATTAACTAACCCTTCACCTAAACACACTGTTCAAACTCAGCCTCTCCACAGGCTACATACCCCATAGAGTGGCGCACAGCAATGGTTATTCCGCTCCACAAAGGTGGAGCCACAACAGATCCCGGGAACTATCGCCCTATATGCCTAACTAGCTTGGTCTGCAAGGCTATGGAGCGCATCATCATGGAACTCATTAACAGAGACATTGGGAACCTCCAAACACTGTACCCTACCCAGTTTGGCTTTGTTAAGTGCAGATTATGCCTCCTAAACCTGGTGGACTTCTTTGAGACAGTTACCAAGCCTATAGACGAGGGAAATGTGGTACACACAGCCTACCTAGACCTCTCTAAGGCCTTCAACAGTATTCCACATTCTGGAATTATAGACAAGCTCACCAGCCTGAATATAACCCCCTACATCACAAGATGGGTTGCCAACTGGCTCACGAACAGAACCCACATGGTGAGAGTTGCAGGAGCTAGGTCCGTCTCTAAACCAGTTACAAGTGTTGTTCCGCAGGGCTCAGTCCTAGGACCTCTCCTGTTCAGCATATACTTCTCAGAGGTACAGGCAAGCACAAGAGGACTATAGCTGACCAAGTTCGCAGATGACTGCAAACTAGGGGCTATAATAGACTCTCCAGCTGACACAGATATCCTCCTCCTCGCTAACACTCTTCAAAAGAAACCTTGACAAGTGGATGGGAAACAAAGTTTACCTCAGGGATCACTTCAGTGGCTCTGCTGGACAGAGGCACAGGGAACTAATCTAAGGTGGTGGCGAAAGCAAACACATTCTGGCTAGGCTTATAAATGCCTTCGGGCAGATAGCCTAGTATCCACCTATGAACCTATGAAACAGGAAAAGGTTTCACAGGTACAGTCTCTCTGTGGCCTTTATTACCAGAAGAACAAGAAACAGACTCTCCTTCTGTTTGACAGCTCACTTTATGTTGGACAAACTTTTGTTTTTTCCTCCTTAGCATGTACTTCATCAAAAACCGATTTTTATCCCTCCAGAGAAGAATACCTTGAACACAGTTGGGTACAGCAGTTTGAATCTCACACCTGTGTCTCAACAATTCCTGAACAGTGGAATGAATTTACTCCTCTTCTGCCTGGTGTACAATGAGTAATCATTCTCCATAAACACTTTGCTGTCTCCCACTTTTAGTATTTTGGCCTTCTGCCACAGTTTTGTCAGAATAAACAACCTCTGCTGGTAAGATTGTATCTTTACTATTAAAGGTCTAGGCTGTTTTCTCATAGCCAGGATTGGTGCATACATGATATGCACTTTCAACTAACAACTCCTGCTGTGGAATACCAGTCCAGTTGCTTATTTGTGCTTTCATAAAATGAACACAGTCTGTTCTTTCCAGCTTCTCTGGTATAGCTGAAAATCTCAGGTTTTCTCTAACTGTTCTGTCCTCTAATTCTATTATTTTTTGAAACATCTCTTCCTGAGAAGTCTCGTATTCAGCCAGCTTTTTCTTCATTTCAACCTCTGATTTTTGCAGCTTTATCACCTCATCTGAATATCTCTGTAAAGTTTCTTCCATTTTTCCAGCCTTTTGTTGTCTCTGTTAATATACGCAATCAGTGTTTCATTTATTTTAACAAGGACTGTGTGCAGTTGTCTTGTCTTCTTGTAGGTATGTCCCCCTGTAGGTTACTGAAAGTCATGTCTGGAGGTTGCATTGCTTTTTGATGAACAGCTGTAGAATTTTCTCCAGTCTGTGTTTCTTCCTCACTTTTTGTAGCTGTTTTTTTTTCCAGGTGCCCTGCATTTTTTTTTTCCTAGCATCCAGGCGATACCCTTACTAGCCAGTTAATGAAATTTACCTATAAACACAGACGACTATTGGCCTTCTATGTTGAGTTTCTATCTTCACACTTGGAAAGCTAGAGTTATGTTGTTACTCAATGTGCAGCCATCTTGGAAGTTCAGACATCTCACACCTTTGAGACAAAAGGAAAGTGGTCTTTACTGTACAATGTCAGGAGATACACTAGGATAAAATAGTTCCCAAGAGCTGCATGAACAACTACTGCCACTGTCTTGGATGTGCTGATCTTAAGCTGATTACAAGCTTTCCAATCATGAAAGCATTCCAGGTTATTCATGAAATGGTTGAGAACAGATGCAAATATCAGGGGAATGAAATATAAAGCTGGGTGTTATCAGTGTAAGGTTATACTGTAGACCTCTAAAATGAAAACTGTATTCCACTGGTAGTAGCTACATGGTGAAAAGAAGTGGACAAAATTTTATAGGTCTGGTCCAAATATGCCACAATTCTTCAAACAGTCCAAAAGAGTACAGTGATTAACCATGTCAAAAGCCGATAAGAGATCGAGAAAGACCAAGATAGAATTCTGGTGTCAGTCTCACTTGACTAGATCATCAATAAAACTCTGGTAAGAGCTGTCACAGCAATAAGCTCAAATTACAAAGGATCAATGATGCCACTGTTCCTTAGGTAGGATTCTAGCTGAATCTACACTACTGGGTCTATATCACATAGTTGAAGTCTTATAACTTTGAACACGTAATGTTCGAACCATTACGTTTGAAGTTACAAAACTTTGACTATGGATAAAAAACAAATATACAGAAAACAAAATAAACTTTTAAGCAGGGGGTAAGTCCCCCTGCACCTCCACACCCCCCTCTACTTAAATATACCAACTCTGAGATCGCACCCCATTGAACAAAATGGAAACCTCCGCTTATGGAGATTTCCATTGAAATGCTCAAACTTTTACAAATTCGAACTTATGGTTTCGACCATATGAGGTTCGAACTTGTAAAAGTTTGACTACGTGATAGGAACCCACACTACTTTCTCAAGTACAATATTAACAAATGGGATGTTTGAGACAGAATGATAGTTATTCATACTGTCTGACTCTAAACCACCCTTTTTGAGGATGGGAGTAAGCAAGGCCTCTTTTAACTGAGATGGAGAGACCCCTCCTCAACTGGGGCAGTTGTAATATTGGCCTATGACCCCTATGGATGCTAAAACAACCTCACTGGGACACAGCTCCAAACACAAGTAGCAGCATGCATGCCAGTAATCACAGAGGTAAGATCATTATGATCAGGAACAGCACATTTACAATATCTAAGAGCTAAGCTCATTTCCAAATGAAAGACATCGGTGCTTGAATCTGAGGTAACAGTGATAGCCTGATTAGAGTAATCTTGTACTAAACCACAAGCTTACATTAATCTGATAAAGTGAGGCAGTCTGGACGACATGATGGACAATTTTTGTGCCACAGATCTCACTGGAAGGTTACAGGATTCCTAGAGCTAATGTCAAGGAATCCTGACAGGGCTGTAGCATTTCTGAAGTGATATCACCAAGTTTCTGAGATTTTAAGACATACATCAAGCATTTGCAACACTTATGAGCATCATGTTGTACTATCTACTCTGAAACTGACCCTTAATTTGAATTTTGGAGCTTATTTCCATAGGTTTCCCCTGTAAAGAAGCCTTTGGTTCGGTGGATGTAACTCAGTAAAAAAAACAAAATAAATATATTTCTAACTCAGCAGCAACAATATTACTACTCTCATTATGCAACATTAATGTTCACATAATTTGGTCTACAGTGTCTACACTAATTTATGGAAAACCACAAATAATTTTCTTTTAGAATAAACAATGTGCAATAATTATGTGCAAATCCAAATTAAAACATCATGGACCAGCACTGTGCACCATTAACAGACATTACTATTATACTTGTTTCATCAAACAGGCTTCATAAGTAGTTCAAAAAACACATGCAAAAATGTAAATGTGATGTATGCACGTATACCCTCATACAAGTAATATAATCAAGTGATCTGCAACATAAAATGAGGCAGTTACCACATCTGTTGATGTAAACCATTATTTGTTGGCCTAAATGTTACTATTTTATTTAGTATATTTTTGTTACCCCAGCTGTGACTGAGTTACTGCTTTAAAACTGCTCAAAGGGGTCATGCTTCTAGGGCAAGTGTACACACAGACATATCATGATTATTGCTGTATGGTTCAATTCTCAGCTAGAGCGTCTTCTGTGTGAAGACGTGCGTGAATGGGCGTACCTTCGTTGAAGGTTGTGCATCAGGGCTGGTAACTCGGCACGTAAAAATTAACTACCAATCATTAGCGGACCAGAGTTCCACTGTGGCGACCCCTAACCGGGAAAAGCCGAAAGACATTACTAATGTTAGTTTCATGCACAGAGCTTCAGCACCTCACATCTACCATTTCCTCTTGGGTTCATATTATATGATTGAACGCTAGAAATAGCAAACAATCTATTATCGAACCCAAATGCACAAAACCACAAACTGTTGAAGGAATGGATCAGCGAATTTCAAAAATAAATAAATAAATAAAAATGTAGAGATCGCACCCCAGTGAAGAAAAACAGCAAAGTCCGGAGAATGGCCCAGCAAATGTTTTCCCTGGGAAAAAATTCGCTGATCCGTTCCTTCGATATTCAGTGGTTTCTTGCATTTGGGTTCAACAAATGAGCGTTAGCTATTTCTAGAGTTTGCTCATGTAATAAGAACCCCTCCTCTTTAATACTTTAATCTTAGCTTATAAAATGGCACTGTACTAACAAGGAAGTTAAAGCAGTATTGTAGCATTTCTGAAAGTTGAACGTTGTTCACAGATTCATTACTTAGGGTTCATAGGTAAATACTAGGCTATTAGTCTGCAGTCTATTACAAGCCTAGCCAATAACTACCTAAATGGTTAGAATCAATCCCTGTACCTTCTATATGTGAGGTACAGACATTAACCATTATGCTCAACACAAATAACTTGATGTTACATAACCTGTAAGTACTGTAAAGTTGAACACATTAAATAAACATTGTTTTTGTTGGGGACCCCCCCCCCCCCGCACCATACAAACCTCTGATCTATAAATATGCTCTTTTAATTGCCTCCGAGTTCACAAACAGAGAAAAATAGTAAAAACACCCTTTTTTTCAAGTTGCCAGCCTTTAAAGTCAGCATTTAAACCCACTGCCAACAACCTTGCTCCTAATGGAATGAAATGCTAACATCAGACTTTACTTAAATGTTAAGCAACTTGACACCAAACTGGGACAAGACAAAACCCAGTGTTTCTGATGACAACCATATAAAAAACTGTTAAAAATATCTGCCAGTATCATATATAATGTACTCTCTTTTATTTATATAAAAACAGTTTTTTTTCCTTTATGCAGTTTTCTGAATCTCTTCTACAGTTAAGTCTTTTCTGGTCTAACTGTTTTGCTGCTGCTTTGGGTGGCCTTCTTAACACTTGCCTGTAAACTACCCATGCTATACTATAGTTCTGTACATGCCATACCCTTAGTTAATGGATCATTTTAGAAGGCTCATATCTGTGCTTCACTTTTTGCTTTTACACATAAGCACATGCAAAAAACCCAGGAATAATAATGCAGGCAGAGAAGTAGTTATGAAGCTGAGTACAGGAATAAAGGGTTAATAAATAAAGGAAAGGGGATGGGTGAAGAGTAAAAAGAAATTTAAGGCAGAACTATGAAATGTATGAAACAAAAAAGAACATGAAAACAAACTGAAATACAGCAAACTTACCTCCTGCTGATCATGCCATGGAACCAATTTGGAAACGTTCCATTGCGGGCAACCTTACGCATCTGAGTCTCCTTAAACCAGCGAATTGTAGCTGTCCTCTTCATCTCTCTCTGCCTGGCTTCCTCCTTCTTGGCAATGTGATCCAATGCATTGTCAAATGGAGTAGCCTGCAAATAAACAGGTTTATACAAGTTAAATGCCTGTAGATCTACTATTTAGAAAGCTACTTCTGATTGCACCAAGACTTGTAAAATGGAAATCTATTAAAGCACTACATATGGAATATCATCTTACACAGTGCAATTTATGTCTACCAAACATTACTTCTGCATGTTTAACAATAAAGAAAGGATGACATGATTTAGGAGACATGAAAAAAAATGAAAGCTAATCTAATCTGTTGGCAGCCACTATTAACCTCCAAAAACATTCATCCAAAACAGGGACCATTGAGAGGTCTTCTCTGAAAAGCCTTGCCTTTTCCAAAAAAAAAATGGCAGATTATAACTTTTACGTGACAAAGAAGAATTACTAATTTAAAACATACAAACGTTGCATTACAAAGCTCGGCAAGAGAAAGAGTGTAAAGGAGGTTAATGTACACCTGACAAAACAGCACAGTTGGCATGATTTGAATGAGATGCTTAAAAAGATAGTAACTTACATTTGGTTGAACAGGTTGGCAAATGCGGTCTCTTGTCCCAAGCCATATAGCTTCAAAAACAAATTTAACACAACAGAGATAAAAGAACTGGAAATGGGATCTTTAGTAAAGCGAAGGAGCAAATTACATACAAATAAATGGAAAATGTGGGAATAATACATGTAGAATAATGTTCTAGAGGAGGATTAAGGTTTAAGGGAAAGCAGGAATTGAGCAATTTAAGCAATGTCATTGTCAGACTGATAACTATACAAAAGAACATGTGATGTATAATATATGTAACTGGAAACATGTTAATATGCTTTGTTTTCTTTCATATTAATGTACGTTTACCTATTTCTTAAGTGAACATTTTAAAAAGGTGTTAAAAAAATGAAAACAGATTTAACATGGTAACAATTTGAAATGTCAGGGCCCATTTCAGTGAGTCCTGTAATACACAGACTGAATGGCCAAAAATGGCTTTGCACATACCAAACCCAAGATTGCCATTTCTTGGAATATTCAATTTTCTCTGTTGTATGGTGATTTCAGAATGTGTAGGAGTGCTTGCCCCCGATACTGGTGGTAAGGAGATGGGGGCTCACCCCTCTCTGGAAAAAAAAAAGTTTAAAGGAGAAAAGCGATATTCAATATTGACTTGTCTCCTACATTTTCAGTCTTTTTCTCCTTGTATTGACACTCAGCAATATGAATACCAACATTGCAAAAAGGAGCCTTTAACTCTGTAAGTGCAATTTATAGTGTTACTGATGTCATCCGTTTTACCATGAAGAAGGGGCTGCTGAAAGGAAACAATTCTATTGCTATAAAAATAGAAATCCGAGTCAATCACTCTTTGTAGTAAATGACGCTCAAAACACTTGGTTTTTCTGAAGAGCTGACTAGATGGTTATGATCTAAGGGCTTGGATCTTTGAAGAGGCAGCTGGTCATGATAGCTGCGAAGCAAGCACCTTCTTTGATGCACCCCTTCAAGGCTTTTTTTTATTGGGATCTACCCTATTTTCTCTATTAATTAAGGACTTAAATCTGGCTTTATCAGAACTAAATATCCCCATGCATGTGGATAACCAGATACAGATAAAAGGGGGAGAAAAGTTCAGAGGTGTAAGAGAAGTTGCCATCCAATTTTAATGAGCTTTGGCATATCTATATTATATCAAATTAACAATTAATATTAACAAAACTATGACAATGCTCTTTGACATCTCTCAGAGGCTAACTGAAGAGAGCACTCTAAGATATCAGATCCTCTCAACAACCTTAATGACATGTTACAGCAGTATAAACAGTTTGCATTATGGCTTAACCTCACATCATGACCTATAAAGTTAATTTGGAAACAGGTGTTGATAAGAAGCTGAAGTGACTAAGGCTTTGCTTTAGGTTCACAAAGCTTCCCATTCCTCTAGTAGGTTAATAACAATGGCTAATCTAAAGTCCATGTTACATCATGCATTGTTCACTGGGCCCTAAACTCCTCTCATTACTTATTGCTTCTTTGGGCTACTCTAAATAAAATGCAGATTTACCTCTCTCTTCCTGTACCTTGAGAGATTTTTAAAAAAGTAAACCAGGGTGAGGAACTGATCCCTACTGATCAGAATCACTGCTTTCCTACTACAGCTTGCATTACCACATCTTTACTTTTAAGATAATACATTTAGAGTACTGTTTTCCCTTTTTTCATAGGCTGGAAAATGCCCCAATTATTATACACTGAAATTCTAAAAATCAAGGGATCCTTACTTTAAAAAGCCCCCTCCCCCAAATACTAGTTGTTACCAAAAAAAGACATTTAACAAGTTTGCCCATACTATATGGACTCTACAACCTCCACAAATTAGCTTAATATGGTTGTGTTTAAAGCTAAAGTGAAAGAAATTATACATCCCCTATATTAATGCCACTGTTATAAGGAGAATAGTTGAAAGCCACTTAAGATGTTCAAACAGTGCTTACAATTAACTGGTTTGCTCTGTTTTTATTATTTATTTGATGCGAGTTTTATAAATATTTCTTGTCCTATTTTAGCGTTGTTGCTATTCTCATCTGTTTCTGTACTCTGCTTTGCTTACTTGTTGCTAAAATTGTCATTTAAACACTGCTACACTAGCCGAAGATGTTTTTATTTCAACCCTTGATATTAACTTAAGAAAGATGTTATGAACTGTTGATAGTGTCACTGGCCCAGGTCATGGAGGGTTCACAGTGTTTCCACCCACTCAGTTACTTATTTTACTGTATTTTATTTCTATTGAATTAATAGAACAAGCCCACTGAGCCTATTCTCAAAGCTCATTTTCAGCTGCCTGTTAAGGAGAAAAGTTCTGTTCGTGTAAAAACATACCAACAGACAAATGCTTTTGAAACAGTCACAGCAGAAGGCAAGACGTATCTAACAGTATGGAATGGAAACATGTATATACATATATTTACAATGTTTGTACAAAAGTAATTTGTTTCTACAGACATGTTGGACATTGAGATAGAGATGCTCAGGTAGTGTATAAAAGTGATATAATTTAGCTCGAAGATAATTACTATGGTAATCTGTACGAGTAATTTTGCTAGTACTGTTGCATCAGTTGTTTGGTGGAGAAAAATGCAGAGGGTTGGAAATGGAAAGAGAATCTCATAAGAATAATACTTTGCTAGTCCTGTTTAATATGTTTTATTGTGGGCATAAGCACTTTTGTAATTGTCTGTAAATATTAATTTAGACTTTGTATGTATGCAGTAATGCTTGTGTCAGCTCTAATATGGGTGGGAAATAGCTCCATTATTCTGCAACTCAGATCAAATAGAGCGAGTCATCAGCATGGTTATTAGATTGGCTAAACAGCAGCAGTTGTTTTGCTAAGACTGTAGTGGTATTGGCAAGGTTATAAATGTATACAAGTTTTTGTACGGGTTACAGATTATAGTACGTACAAGTTTCAGTTTAGTGAAAGCTAGATCTTTAAGAAGATCCAAACAATCTAGTTTTTGCCAAGAAGTACAATGGTGTGTTGTTTTAGGTATGTTTGTTGCAAATTTTGTTTTGTTATATGTTTTATTTGCTCTAGTTCATGTGTTTGATTTTTTGCAAGTTTGTAAGAATGCTTGATGTGCACAGAAGGGATGTAAAGAGGAGAAATCTAGTTATAGTGAGATGTGCATGATCAGTTATGTACTTTCTGCCTTTGTATTAAAGTTCAACTGTTTTTTTTTCTTTTTGTTTTCAATGTTGTACAGTCTATATGTAGAGCAAATCCAAGACTTTAGTCAATAATAATTCCTAGAAGCTTGGTGTAAAGTACTTTTTTCTATAATGGAGTTATTTTGCATTGAAAGTATCAGATTGTTTTTCTAGTTAAGTGAACAAGATGGTTTTAATTTTTTATCATTAAGCATTACCTGAGAATTTTTCCAGAGCATAGAATAACCGAGTTGTGTTTTTGTACATATTATTTTTGTATATAGTGAATAGAAAGGCTATCTCAGGTACTTGTACTGTTATTGGTCTAAAGAAGGAGTATATGACTTGTCACTTTACAGCTTGTGATCTATTAGATAATAAACTGTTTATCTACTTGATAGTGTTTTCACTGACATCTAGTGATTTTAACTTTTGCAGAAGTAGTTGATGTGATATTGTATTGAAAGTCATTGACAGGTCCAAGAATAATGAAGTTACTGGCTTCCCTATTTTTTTTTTTTCAAAAAAAAAAAGAGAGAAAGAAAATAAATGAATAAAACCATTTAGTACTGTATCCAGTGATTCAAAGTGATTTACTTAACTTGCTGATACAGAAGGACTACAAACTATATACCAACTGTGTTATGTCAGCCATACCAGTGGCAAATGGGACCCTGCTGAGGCTGTAAGTAAACAAACAGTGCCTTGTGATGGTTTTCTGTCTGCCACAGAAAAGAAAAAATCTACATGGCTCAAGAGACTGTTGAACATCAGCTTCGGCAACAATCCTTTCCAAATCAGATGTGAACAAGTAGTTGAAGCAGATGAGTAGAATGGTGTGAGCTAAGCATTGAACTTCACTAACTTCCTCTCAAATACCTGACAGTATCCATACTTATTGAAGGAAAAAAAAAACTAAAAGCAGGCAGAATGCTTCCTTACAGTTCTTTAGATATAACCAAAAGTAAAAAAAAAAGTGTTATTCATTAAAAACACTTTAGAACCAATTCTGAAACCACAAAAAAAGTTTAATCAGTTACCATTTTCATCACATACAAAATTTTCAAATGAAACTTCATTGGGCTGATAAAAATTAGTGACCTTACATGCATTTATCTAGACTTCCATTACACACAGACATACTGTTCAAGTCCTAATAAGTTTCTGCTTAAAAAATACATTTAGAATTTAGCCCAGGGGGATTACATCTGGAACCTATGTCTCTAATGCAAACAGGTAACTTGTAAATGGTTAATCTCCCAGGCCCATGCTTACACTTATCAATAGTGTCAGAACTTGTCAGAGATTCGGGATACATGGCTAGGCTTAAAAAGGCCCGTGTGGTCGTTAGCCTAGTAAACACCTATGAACATACTTCATTACCTGCAGTTACATTCTTCATATTATATCCTTCTCTCTACCCCTCCCCCAACACCTTCAGGAACATATTGTAAAACAAAGAATCTTCTTCTTCTTTCGGCTTTTCCTGGTTAGGGGTCGCCACAGTGGAACTCCATTCCGCTAATGACTGGCAGTAGATTTTTACGGTGCTAAGGTGCCAGCTCGACGCCCAACCTTCAATGAAGGCATGCCCATTCACATGTCTTTCTAACGCCACTCGACCGTGGGGAGGACATGCAGACTCCACACAGCAGGCGCTCCAGCTGAGAATCGAACGGGAGAACCTCTTGCTGTGAGGCAACAACGCTATACATTCTTTGTTACACTGTACAATATGTCTAAAAAAGGTACTGACTTAATTTCTTGTACCTTACAGCATTAATATGCTCCAGAATAAGATTCCTAATTTATTTGGTTGTTTTGTTCATATAAAAAGACTCACATAAAGCAAACTGCTATATATGCTACAAATTCTAAAGTACTTGTGAAAGCACTTGATGGCTTATATGTCCTGCCAATGTTAATACAATAAGAATGGTGCATCACTGATAAATCTGCACATTTTGTTCAGAAAACATCTGAAAGTTCCCTGCCTACTTCCATTACCCTTTACAGTCTCAAGTCTCATTTGAGAATAAGTAAGAGAAAAAAAATCACTATGTGGTCCAAATATTTTTTGTAGTTTCAAAATCCAGTTTTTCAGCATTTTTCAAAAGAATTACAGACTGTTGTTTTAGCACCAACAATTATATTGAACTAAACGGATGCATTAAGGAAATATGTGCTACTACTACAACAATCTAACAATATAATATGTTGCGTTGCACTTAATTTGATTCTCATATTAAGTTTAAAACCATCATAAGTTTGACATGACTATTCAAATGTGTGGCACTGATCTGCCTTGCAGGAAAAGTAAGCACTGGGTCACAAGCAATAATCTTACCCTTTTCTGACATAAACTATGTTTTATAGTTAACTGGATGAAACGAAACAAAGCTTTTCCCCTAAATACTAAAAGTATAATAGTGCTCTGGTGGGGAGCACCGGGGAGTTGTACCTGAAGAGGCAAATTAGCAGTGCAGTTGTTAAATTTTCTATACATTTAAATGTAAGAAGGTAAATTATTCAAATAAATTTTAATATTGTTTTAGTGGCAAAGTTCCCTCTTTTATCTCTACAGTTCTTGTGCATAATGGCCCAAAGCAAGGACAAGAAAACAGCAAAAAAGTGAAGAACAGTTCCTAGCCTGTGTGGTTAGGTGAAACTTTACTTTCAAACAGAGGATTCTCAAGGCCATCATGGTACAATTTTGTGGCTATACAAAAGGAGCACAGCCACAAGTCTGATGCAGTTTTAGTCAAGAATAAAATGTGAATTACATCTGAGAGGTACAGCATCTGTCTGCAGATTAAAGAAAAGGTCCATGGTTCAGATCTGATGGCCTCTTTTGTACATTCTATGGTACTTTAGTTCATAGTATTAGGGCTATGAGTTGCAAATGAGCTTTATCCTGTAGCTTAGGGTTTGATTCACTTAATCTCCAATTACAAACTATGTTGTCCCCTAAAAAGGGGGCACATGTTAAGTGGGCTAACCTGGTTAAATAAAAATTCCCATGCATGATTTAAACAACCCAGATAAAACATTTTACATGCACCTACAAGAAATGGATAGGATTACAAAAGCCAGCTGTTCCAAAATATATACTGTGCATCCTTACATTTATGACTTGTTCAATTAATACTCAACATGTTGCTTACCCCTGCTGTAGTTGCATCTTCATTCAGTCTTTTGGTGAGGGAAGTAGTTATCATCTGACTACTGATACCAACAGATACAAATTTATGGAGTCATGTAGTTTGTTGAATTATGGTTTGTTGAAATCTGTGACTCAGTGAACTGAAATCTCAGACTACACTCCAATGACTGTCAGAAAGAAGTGCTGGCAGACCTGCCCCCTTTAGGACACATCAGTGTTCATTCCTAAGTAGTGTGACCAGGGGTTTCACTCACTCCGAAATGGTTTCTTTTTTGACAAGATGCAGCTATATCTCAGTGAAATGGCAGACTTATAGACCCCACATCTTAGGTTCATAGGTTCATACTAGGCTATCTGCCCTAGGGCATTTATAAGCCTAGCCCAAAGTTTTGTGGCTTTTACCACCCCTTAAGTTGAAGGATGCTATGCCCATTATTTTACCGTGCCTCTGAGCCTCATTGTGAAACTACAAAGTATGCTCCTCTCCTTTTGATCTATTTTTTTTTTCTTTCTTTTCTCATTTATTGGCTCCCAGAAGCTGACCATAAGCTACTGTCAGGGACTCTCATCGAGCATTGGGTCTACCCAACCAGATTAACTGTGACCCAGTTTGGGGCCAATGAAGAGATTGTCACACCTGTGCAAGTGAGTGTTTTCTTTCTCTCACCTTTCTTGCCCACTGACACATGGCAGGTGAGTCATTCAAAGTATGTCAGTTAACAGGAAACAATTAACTCACTGGCAACACCACACAGTTTCCTCAATCTCTACCACAGAAACCAACTTTAAAATGTGTTTCAAGCATGCATTTCTATTCTCCCTGCCTGAGCAATTCAGTACCTCAGCCAATATTTAAACTCAGGTCATTTAAGCCATACTCAGGGTTTTGACCCTCTATGCCACCAGCACAGGATTTCATTTTATTCCATTTCTTCAGACAGGCTTCCTAAAACTTTACATACTACTACTTTTTCTCTTTTCTGCTCTTAGGATGTCTGCAATTTTACACAGTATTATTTTTTCCAGTTTCCGCTTATTAATTTCTTTTCTGTTGTTACTGATGCTCATCTCCTTTCTGTCATTTTTAACCAACTACTGAAACTATTATACAAATCAGTGTTAATTACACTGCAAACTGGTTATATGTTAGTCTTGCATCAAATCATTCTCTACTCTTTCTTGTCTTTATTATTAACTTCACTGACTCCCTGCCTGTACTGTTAGTCAGCTGTCTCATCCCCAACACTGCACTAAATTTCAGTACTCTAATACAGCTCTTTAATTTAGCCCCTTTCCATACTCTAATATAACACAAACTACCTAACACGCACCATTGTGCTGCTATTACATCTCACCTTGCCAGTATACTAGCACAAGATATATTGAAGTGGTGTAGGAACTACTTCATGTTTCCTGACAATCCTTTACTCCTAGAACTTCCTAAAATAATCTGTTAAGAAATATGTTCTGTATATACTTCTCAGAGGTACAGGCAAGCACAAGAGGATTATGGCTGACCAAGTTCGCAGACGACTGCAAACTGGGTGCCATAAGTGACTCTCCGACTGATACAGACATCCTCCAGAAGGGTCTCACTGAGACAGATACCTGGTGTCAAAATCATGGCATCAAGCTAAATGCCACAAAGTGCATAGTCATCCCCTTTGGAAAAAGTACCTGTGAACTACCACATATGTGGTAGTCCCCTAAATGCAGAAAATGTAATACGGGATCTGGGGACCCAAGCAGATAGTAATCTCTCCTTTGATAATCATATTGCCAAGGTAGTTACAAAATCTTTCTATGTGGCCCACGTAATCACAAAAGGGTTCGCATCTAGAACAAAAGAGGTTATTGTGCCCCTCTACTCATCAGACCCATCATAGAGTACAATGCCCCATTTGGGATGTACCTTACAAGACACCTGCAACAACTGGAAATACCACGGAAGTACCTCACCAACAAGATTACTGGCCTCAAACAGATGCCCTATGCAGCCCGACTGAAGAAACTCCAGCTGTACTCGGTTGCATACCACTTATTCAGAGGTGATCTCTGCCTTACATACAAGGCCATGTCTAACCCAGAGTTGATGGACATGCTCCACCTAAAAAAAACAAATCCTCAACAGCCATACGCTCTAGGGATCTAAACCTCACCACAACGATAAATAGGACGTGCTGGAGGGATAGATTCCTGTCCCAGAGACTCCCCATGTTTTGGAACAGGATTCCAATCTACATTAGGCAGAGCCCCTCACTAACATTCTTCAAGAGAAACCTTGACGAGTGGATGGGAAACCAAATTTATCCCGGGGATCACTGCAGTGGCTGTGCTGGACAAAGGCACAGGGAACTAATGGCTCTGCTGGACAGAGGCACAGGGAACTAATCTAAGGGGGGCGGCAAAAGCCAATACATTCTGGCTAGGCTTATAGATGCCCTCGGGCAGATAGCCTAGTACTTGCCTATGAACCAATGCTTGGATTGGAGTACATCTCTCAGAATCCGTCACTGTCAATAAGCAGTAGCATACCCCAGATCGACACAGGTATGCTGCAGTGGTTAGAAATCTTTGACTAAATCTCCCAAGAATCCAACCATAAAACCTCAGCCATCTAAGGATATACTGCCTACATCACCAAAAATCTAGACTCCATGCTCTCTCTCATTCAAAACAGTAACACAGAGAAGGCTGTCAACTCACCCACCACTACATATTCACATAGTACCACTACTCAAACACATAGTATGCATCAAACTCATAAATCCACATATGCAGAGGGTCTCTTGAAAAACTTATCAAAACACAACAGACCTCCAAAACTCGTCTGCTACAGCTAACACAGTCTCCACAGCACCCGTGCCACATATCAACACCAGTATCTCACCCACTAAGCCTGTAACACTCAAAAACCATGTTTTCTTGTCATTGGAGACTCAATAGTGAGACTCCCAGATGTCACACTTGTCACACTCACCAGGCTGGACAAGGAGAAAGTCACAGTCAGCTGTCTGGTGCCAAGATTTGCCAAATCAAGTACAAACAAAAATGATTTCAACAATTGATTCCAAGCAGTGTCATTCCAAGGGTCTCTTGCTTGCCCTTTCCTGGTTGCACCAAGGTCTGCTGTTCTCACCTCTGCTGGAACAGACGGTTGCCAAACCTCACTCCTGACTTTTTCAGTTTACACCCAAAGGGAACCTCAGGCCCCCTGTGAAAGGCTCTTCAGGAAACAAAATGCCTTTTTACCCAGAACAAAAAAAAGTCATATTACAAAAAAAAGGACATGCTGGGGAAAACAACTAAACTATAGAGAACTTACACTGCTAGGCAGCACAAGAAGAGAATGAAATGTCTAACAGAACCCCCAGCCTTTTTAAGGGTTCAATGCATAGCCCACCCCTGCAAGGTTACAATGCCTTCCCTCAAACCAGAGTTCAAGAAAATGAACGTGAAAACCAAAGGCAAAAGGTGTGTGTAGTTAGCTAAACTATAAACACCTAAAAAACTCTATGGGTAGGTACAAAAAAACTCTTCCCTAATAACCTTAACCTGAGTGTTTAGACCCCTAATGGGTTCAAGTCTTACCTGAAACCCCCATCCCTCCACTAACACATGCAAACATGAAGCCTACTTAACCTGAACTGAAGCCAAAATTTATTGACTGATTACAAATCTTGTCTGGGGATAGTACAAATTTTCAGCACAACTTCAAAAGGACTCTTCAATTCATTGAAATTTAGCAACAAGTTCCTTAACTTTTTTGACAGAAATGCCCTGAGCAAATTAAACATAACTCCAACAAGAGGAACAAACATTCTAGATTTCCTTGAAGATACAAATTCAACACCATGTAAAATCGTCACCTCAAACTGACACTACCTACTCAACTGTACCAGACAGAATGAAGAACTCCTACTAAACAAAATGTCACTGCAGAAAAGATCACAGGCCAAAACCCCAAGCAACAAAGAGAAGAAATTCACACAGGCCAAAACAAAACACTGGCAGCCCAAATACTGGTTTAGTGTACCAAACTTTAAACAGTTTCTTCACAGACACACTAAAAAAACAGACACAATTAAGACAAACAAAACAACACCTAATAAACCATAACCACAAAAATTAATCATCAAAGGAAGCACAGACTTAATCTACCATAATTTTTCAATTTAAATCTATATAATTCTATTTAATTTGTCTAAATTGTAAGACCTTTAAAGGCTTTCCTTGTGTTTGACTACTACTTCTGCCTAGGCACCTATGTAGGAGCATGACTAGGAGAGGATAAAAGGAACTTTAAAAATACCAGCAAGAAGCATGGTGTAAATCGGAAAAATAAAAATTAAGTTTCCACAGAAAGTACAGAAAAGGGTAAAATTCCAGTAAGATATAGACTAAAATGGATTAGAAGGATTCAGAGCAAAGATATGGTAGAATTATATGCATTATGTCATTATAGAGAAAAATGGGAGTTTATAAAGCTGACACTGGTTTAAGTGTTTTGAGGTTAAATGTTTTACATTGTTAATTATGGATTTTATTTTATTCATAAATCATTACATATTAAGTTATCTAAGTTTTATTTAATTGATTTTTTTTTGAAAATACCTGAAATTGTGACAATTTTTGATGAAAGTTTTGTTTTGTTTATTTTGTATTTTTTGGTTTTTTTTGTATTCCTTTGATTTTTCTGATGATGTATCTGTGACAAAGCGTTGATTGTAAGTTGAGCACAGCAAAACCAGTGTTGGTCAGTTCATGATGTTGTTGTTGGTTTTGCTGCTGGTTTACAGTTTCTGAAATTTTCTTTAGTGTTATTCTGTGTGAATTTTGTTTGTGTATGATTTGGTTTACAGATGCCCAACAATAAACAAATGGACAAATAAGAAAAAAAAATGAAATTCAAGAAAACAAAGAGAAACAAGAAAACAGATTACACGGCCTTAACAGGCAAATTCAAAACAACTTAACAAAACCATCAAAGAATCCTTCTCCTAGTCCTAGGAGAACATTGAAGCATATATATAAGGACATGTTAGACCAAGCTAAGTATTGTAATTACGAGGGGAAGGGGTACAGGCCAATATTTAGCAGGGTTGGCACTCAAGGGTTGCACACAATACCATGGTACCTCACAGGTGGAACTTAGGTCAGGTTTGGTTAAAACCTCACTTCCCCCTACCTCACCCTCCAATAAACCCCACCCAACTCACCTCACCACCTTAAAAAAAACCCTAACCAGGTCTCAAAAGCCTGTCCAAGGCGGTTCATCAGAACAGGTCCAGATGCCATCAGCAGAAGGCTTGATAATCTAGCTAAATAAAAACATGATGCCATCACTATTATCGCTAAACTTTTTCTTACAATCCCCTAAAAGAACACTTCCCCTGCACCTGTCCCTGAAGGCACTGTTAGTTCCTCCCTTCAGGCAATCCCACCAAGCAGTGACCTGAATTACAAACCAATAAGAAAGCTTGACCAGCCTTATCTGTAGGCATAAGGAACATGTATGGACCTCATCATAAATAACAACATAGGTGATGAAACAAAAAAGACATCCTCCCCCCTAGTTCAGCCTCATGAAGGTCAGATCTGCTGTTAGTTAGGTGGTGGATTTCTCTAAAAAAAATCTGGCAGCATGTGAGGGCAAATCTGTGCAAACAGCAACAGCATGCCTTGTAAAGACTTGCTTTTTCACACACTCAGGCATTACCAATAAAATTTAGCAAACTGAATAAAAAAAGCCTCTCTTCTTTTTAAAATGGGGACGCCCAAACACCTCACACACCAACACACACTACAAAAAGTGGGCAACATCAACCAATCCAGCAGAGATACTACCCACGGTGTGCCACGGGGGGGCAGTGCTGAGCCCTGTTGGCTATTTAGTATATACTTCTCAGAAGTTCAATTGAAAACTAGGGGTTAGGGACTAACCAAGTTTGCATTGAGCAATGCAAAAAACACTGAATCAGGTCTTCACTCAGACCAATGACTGCTGTACTAGTCACAGGGTCAAACTGGTCAAACTGAATGCAAATCAAATGTATCAATGTCACCAATTCACAAACACAGTCCCAATCACATATCAAATCAACAACAATACACCTAGTACCCATGAAGTGGTAGAGACCTGAGATCACACCACCACCCCACCACCTTCACCACCACTTCACAGTATGTCCGTGCTGTAAAAGCTTGCGTAGCTCACTTCTCACTTGATTAAAAAAGGCATCACCTCGACAAAAAAGAAGTTAATCCCATACTTGCCTTATCTGTTTAGAACATCCCATTTGGTTAAGTACCATTACTAAGCACCTCAGAGGAGAGAGAGAAAGGAGAGGTTAACAAGAAGATAAACATGGCCAGACTAAGTCCCTGTCTCTGTCCCTGTATCATATAGACTAACTTATAGACTTATGCCTGGCCTATAGAAACTGAAGACCCAAACCACCAAACCTACTGAACTTGTAAACACAAAAAAATCAAGGGCTACCTAGGCTACCTGTTCCAGGGACTCCAAAATTGGACTTGAAATAAACAATCACAGAGGCTGAGATATCATTATCTCCCAGCTTGCCACATCTTTGGAACAGGCTACAAAACGATGTGAAACTGACACCATCTGAAACTGAGCAAAAGGAACCCGGAAACCATGGATGGGGCACTAAATCCTTACCAGGATGAGTGCCACAACCCCATACCTGGACATAGACATCAGTAAAAGAATCAACAGGTACTGGGTCAAGTACTTTATGGTATTCCATTCATTATTAAGATAGCAAAAAAATGACCTCTGGGTAGATAGCCTAGTAATCTCCTATGATCCATGTCCAAATACCAGACAGTGAATTACCAAGACTGGGATGTTTCAGCCAATTTGAAAAGCTATCTACTAAGTCAAAAACCCTTACATTATTGAAGACTAATTACCTCTCAGACAACTGGATAACCTATACAACCATCAAAAAACATGCCCAGGGATTTTGTGATGTTTTGAATATATGCTTCCTACTGCAAACTGGTCCCACAAGGGATGTTAACCACTATTATCTTTTCTTTGCCAATAGTGTTAGTTGTAAAACCATGGAAAGAATGATTGTAGACATTCTAATGACCAGTGCGGAGACATTTTTTTTTTTTTGGTACTTTTCTGTTTTTTTTCCAGCTATTACCAAAAACGTAGTGTTTGCATTTTTTTTTTTTTTTTTAAGTTTGTTTTGGGACCTTAGTCTGGCAACTTCATTTGCACTTTTGGGAAAATTGGGATTTACTGCAAGATCTCAGAATAATTTATACAATATACTGCACTTCTATCTCCATAAGTAGAATTACTTGTAAAATCTGGGACCTCAGTCTTGTAGTTTAATTCGCAGTTGTGGAAGGACAGTGAATTACTGCCAGATTCGAGCCTCAATTAGTGAATTATTACTGCATTTTTTCCATAACGAGTGTCACTGGTAAATTTCTCCATAGCCTGCTGCTTTAGGCTGTGGTAGAATTACAGTAGTGGCAGTGTTGAAAATTCTGCTCCAGAATCAGTGCTTTTATACTGTTTATATTCCATTTTTGCTGCTAGAAACTTATATTTTGCTTATCACTTACCAGCTTAAAGTAGCATTCCATTGCCTCTCTTTTTACTTGCTACTGTCACCCCTCCCCCCCCATTCTGTGAGTCTTCCATTGAGATATTAAGCTAAAGTTTCTGAAATTCTAACCTACCTGTGGTCACTGACCTGTAGCTTCGAGTTTTTAAAAATGGAGCTCCAATATTGGCTTTATTTGACCTCTCTAGCTAGTCTGTTTCTTGAAGCTCAAATTTTTCCCAACCTTCACAACTACTTCCTGTTGTGTTTTTAAAAGGCTGTCCTTATGGAAATCTGACTTCAAAAGTCCATCTTTCATTGTTATTGTCTGTTTTGTAAGTTAACTGTTTTTCCCCACCCACTGTTTTCCATAGATCCATAACACTGAGTTTCCACCCAACAAATCAGTGTTGTTCTTAAGTAAACCTCCTTTACTACAATTTGTCTCCTGCTTATTTCCCCAGAGCTCCCATATGCTTGGCGCCCTCACCATACTCTGAGAGGGTCCTGAATGCTCCATCCTTGGCAGATATGAGATTTATTTTATTGTTCTGAACTTCAGTAAATTGTTTTAGAGTGTTACCGCTTTATTTTTGCTTTACTTGCTGATTTTGAACTTTAAATAATTTTAAAAGTCCCAAATACCTGAAATCACCTTATCCAGGTAGTCTAAGTTGCTTTGTGGTATTATTACACACTCAAGCAATCTTTTGGTGTGTTTATAATTAAAGGACTGGTATAGTCATATAAAATATTTCATAACTGTAGAAACCAATCAGAGGAGATTAAAAAAGATTGGGAAGAGAAATTACATAAGCAATTCACAAAGAAACAATGGCAGTACATATGTATATAGCTCCCAAATGAGTAACAAAGTCTAGAAAATTTAGGATTTTTACTTGGAAGTGTTTGCATAGGTATTTTTATGCCCCCAAGCAGACTCCAATTTTTTCCTCAGGTAGATGGCCAATATTAGAGGTGTGATGGAGAAGAAGAGGTAACTGAGAACATATGTTTTGGGAAGTTAATGAGTTGGGAGACTTTAAAAATTCCCTACAGAGTGCTCGGTCAGAAATCTGGCTGCGGTGGTGGTGCTGCGGTAGCGTTGTCGCCTCACAGTTAGACGTTGCCCGTTCGATTCTCAGAGTGTCTTCTGTGTGTCAATATGCGCGAATGGGCGTTCCTTCATTTAAGGTTGTGCGTTAGGCCCGGCAAGCCAGCACATAAAAATCTACTGCCAATCATTAGCGGACCGGAGTTCCGCTCTGGCGACCCCTAACCGGGAAAAGCCGAAAGACACAAACAAGTGCTCTGTCAGAAATACTAAGTGAGCAAATAGGTGCAACTAAGGAAATGATTCTTGGGCTTGGATACAGAATATGAATTGCAAAGACATAGTAAGGACTTTCTTAAGGTTAATACATGCAGAGAAATGTTTTGGAGGATAGATTAGGTTTAAGGGAAGGCAGGAATTGACCGACTTATGTAATATGTTGGATTGATTATATTGTACAGAAGAATAAATGAGCTGTAAAATGTTTGTAACTGTGAACATATTTATATGGTTTGTTTTCATTTATATAACTAAGTTTGTTTATGTCATAAGTGATAATTTAATAAAGGTGTTTATAAAAAGAGGACTGGGATAGCCCATCTAGTAGGAGTAGCTGGTGGCCTGGTCTCTCTGATATGGGCAATGCACAAAAAAGCTGTAACTATAGTCATTTTACTGGCAAGAGGGCTTAAAAGCCAGTTTCCTGTGTTTTAAGTTTCTGTCTAAACTTGCATGTTTGTGTGCTACTGCCCATCATGCATTGGCAGTTAGTAGTGTCTTGTGTTGTAGCTGTACAAAACACACCCCTGCAGGTACGGCAAGTGCAAAGGCCAAAAAGTAAAACTACATTCAGGACAAAACGTCCAGCAGTCAAAGCGTGGAATCCAACAAGGAAATGTATTATACAATAACCACCATAGGGGTAAAGTGAACAAGCACAATGCCCTAAAAAACAGATGTTTGTTGGATTCCACGTTTTGAGTGGTTGCCGTTTTGTTCTGAATATAGTTGTAGCTGTACTCACCTAGAAATCAATTTTTCCTATAAAACCACCTCTGAAACTGTAACAGTAACACGGTGAGTGCAGAGCAACTGATTTGCGCAATGAGTAGCACAGACCAGCTAGTTTGTGTGCTGAAGAGCGCTGTTCCTTAAATTTAGTATTATATCGCCTATTCTAGTCTCATCTCTAGTCCTAAAAGCATCCCTCAGCCCATCAGCCTATTATTAATCCCTAATGCAGCACAATCTTGTAGCTCACCCAGGAAAGTAGATGAAATAATGGATATGTACTTTCCCAATTTCTCTGCAGCCAGCGTGGTAGACATTGATGTCCTTCAAGAATGCAACTGCAGTCATAACATATGGGTTGTCCTGCCTCAGGCAGCCCTCGGTCGGCCGGATTCCAAAGTCTGGGTCCGACGTCGGCTGATGTCACATTTCTCTCCGACGTCAGAGCGGCTGGAGTATATAAGCATCAGCCGACGCCATCTTCTTCAGTCTTTCTTGCCGCGCGGTGCCCGAAGCAGAAGCAGTTCGCAAGTGCCAGTCGGTCAGCTCCTGTATTCTTCGAAACCGAAGTCATCAAAAAAGCTAAGTACCCCGTTGGGGACCTTTTCTTGCCTCAGCCGATGTCAGAAATTACTGAAAAAGTAAATAATTGTTTGTCTTGTGGTAAACAAATACCTCATAAGGATTTCCACTCTTACTGCCTCCCTTGCCTTGGCCCAGACCACGACGTCCCGGCCTGTGCCGCCTGTGCTCGCTTCAACAAGCGCACTCTCAGACACCGGGCAGAGTTCGCTGAAGACTTTTTCGGCGAAAAATATGATTATACAATGCCGTCGGAACAAACGACAACGCAGACTCCTAAGAAACGAAAAGACCGGGACCGACACCCTCGGCCCGCATCTTCCACCGACACCATGCCAAAACTAACCGCGAGTGCCCCGGTTCCCTCTGAGGCGGTTATTCCACCGCTCCGAACCGAAGACACCGCATTACCGATACCTCCGATACCGGAGGCCACTCCGATGCCAATTATTGATTTTCCTCCAGATACTGAAACCGAGGAAATGCCCGAGACCATTGCTGTTGATAAGGTCACTCCTGCACGTGGAGCGGCTAGGCCTCCCATGTCCATGTCTATCAAGGCCTACACACGTGCTAAGGCAGCCAGCAAGTCCAAGCATCTTACTGCTAAAACCTTACCTCAGCCTACTCCTGAAACTCAAATCATGTCTATGGCCGCAGATTTTATTTCCCTGATCAGAGGTTCCCAGGCCCATCCTGAGAGAGGATCCCAGCCTCCTCCTGATAAGAGGCCCAGGGTTGAACCCTCTGACCCTCTTCCTTCAGATGAAGATTCTGAGGACTCTGTTCACTCCTAAAGCCAGGAAGAGCCCTTCCAGACCTATGAGGATTCAGATGCAGAGGACTCCATTCCCTCTGCCTCTCCTCCTGAGGATATTTCTTTTGGGGAAGTTCTGCATTCCATGCGGGAGCATTTTAAGTGGCAAGGCCAGGAATATTCAGATTCCAGAAAGCGCCTTCGAACCTTCCTTAAAAAGCCCCAACACAGACCCTTAGCTATACCTCCTGTGCTTGATGTTTTGGATGATTTATACTCTGACTCCAGTGTTACCCCTGATACTCTTCCTCCTGCTCCTGTCAAGCCTGACAGATACTATAGGGTCCCAGAAACCCATTCTCATTTCTTTAGGGCCCATGCTGTTGATTTAGAAACAATTTCCCAGGGGCCTAAAGGGGTTTCAGCTACCACCTCCAAAAACCCTTTGCCTTCCGACAGGGAAGCAAGGTCCTTAGAGAGATGGGGAAGAAGGTTTACACCTCCACTACTTTATCTATGAGAGCTCTCAATTGTCTCTTTCACATGTTTCAATATCAGGATTTCCTGTTAGATGACTTACAGAAAAGATTGGCCTCTCCTGAACCTTTAGATAGGAAGTCTTTGCAGGAGGCTGTGCATAATTCTCAGCAGGTTAGCAATCACTTTTTACAGTGTGGATATGATGCATTGGAGGCTTCATGTAGGGCAGCTATGACAGGGGCGGTCATTCGTAGACATGCATGGTTAAAAGAACAACCTTTACCAGATCATGTTAAGGCAAAACTTCTTGACGCACCCTTGGAAAAGAACAAGCTTTTGGTGCTAATGCTAAAGATGTGTTAAAGTCCATTGAGGAAAAAGCCAAGTCAGTTCAGACAGTCAAAGATTTCCTCCAGGTTCAGCCGCCCAGATTCAGCAGGAACTGGCCTTCTAAAAACTGGTCCTTTCCTAATCCTGAAAGATTTCAAAGGGGCAAAAACAGGCGTGCCCGAAGAAGAGGGCAATACAGAGGATCCTACAGGGGACGACAATGGCAACCAGCAAACCAAAGAAGTGACACAGGGGTTTCTCCTGCCCCGCAGGGACAATCTCAATGACTTTCCTCTAGTTCCGCTGACCAAGGAGCAAACAGAAGCTCCTTTGGGTGGAAAGTTATATTTGTTTTCAAAAAATTGGCACAGACTGACAAAAGACAAATGGATTTTGGACATTATAGACCACGGTTACAGGTTCCATTTTCATACCTTGCCAAGAAAACAAGGCATGCCAAACCTTCCACAAAATCAGAGGGCAGAGGCTATCAAGCAAATTTCTCTGCTTGCTCAGATCAAAGCAATAGAAAAAGTTCCACAACAAGAACAAGGTCAGGGGTTTTATTCAAGACTGTTCCTTGTTTCAAGAAAAGAAAATCAATGGAGACCAATACTGGACTTGTCCGCTTTAAACACTTTTCTCATAGTACCAAAGTTCAAAATGCTGACTCTACAGCAACTCCTTCCCATGCTGGGCAAGGGGTCTTGGCTATTTACTCTGGACCTCAAGGAGGCATACCTGCATGTCCCTATCAGACACAGCTGCAGAAGATACCTCAGATTTCTTGCAGGGCCAGAGCATTATCAATTCTCAGCATTGCCATATGGCTTATCTACTACACCCAGGGTATTCATGAAATGCCTGGTATCAGTAATTGCTCATTGCAGGCTCTAGGGGATTCAAATCTACCCGTACCTGGACGATTGCCTCATACAAGCGGACAACAAACTAACCTTGACAAAAAACTTGAATTATGTCATACACTTGCTACAGGCTCTGGGATACACAGTCAACTTTCAAAAGTCAAGACTTCAGCCATCCCAGCAAATAACCTTCTTAGGAGCCAAACTAGACACAGCCTCTCAAATGGCTTACCTGACAGAAGACAAGCAGAAGAAGTTAACTCATTACTTCAAAAGTTTAGCAAAGCTCACCCAGATGACTGCAAGGAGTTTCCTACAGGCCCTGGGTTACATGGCATCCTGCATTCTCCTGGTTCCACTAGCAAGACTACACATGAGAAATCTTCAATGGTACTTAAAAAGCTTATGGTCTCAACACAGCAACAACCTAGAAGCAACTATTCCACTCATTCCATGTCTTCAAAAGGAATTTCTATGGTGGGCCACAGTAAGCCAGTCAAACACAGGTATGTGGTTCAAAAAACCTCAGATAACACAGACCATGACCACAGATGCCTCAGACCTTGGATGGGGGGCACACATGGAGGGCAGATGTATTCAAGGGCAATGGTCTCCAAAGGAAACACATCTGCATATCAACCAAAAAGAAATGCTAGCAGTAATGCATGCCATCGAGGCCTTTGGACAACAACTTCAACAAGGCCACCTACTAATACGGACAGACAACACCACTGTGATGTGGTACATAAACAAGCAGGGGGGCACTCATTCTTACCCTTTTGCAGACTGACAATGAATCTTTGGGAAAAATCACTGGGTCTAAACATACAGTTACAATCCCAGTTTGTTCCAGGCAAAGACAATGTTCTGGCGGACAGTCTAAGCAGGAATTTCCTAGACTCCCACGAATGGAGGCTACATCCAGACATCTTTATACGACTCACCTCGACATGGGGCAGGCCGGACGTAGACCTATTTGCCTCCCACCTCAATCATCACTTACAAAAGTTCTGCTCAGGGACATATCATCCACAAGCATGGAAAATAGATGCTCTCTCATTCAACTGGAGCTCCCTAATAATTTATGCATTTCCACCTCTGCCACTGATGACCACAGTGTTATTAAAGATCAAAGCAGAGCAGCCGAAGGGGATCCTAATAGCTCCAGACTGGCCAAGACAACACTGGTACCCACTACTACGGAGCATATGTCACAACAAAACGTGGGCCCTTCCACAATGGCCCCAACTTTTGACTCAACACAACTTCAGGACAGTTCATCCCAACATCCAGACGCTACAGCTAACAGCTTGGGAAATCCCATAAATAACCTCAATTTACCTCTCTCCAAGGAAGTTCAGCGGATACTAACAGAAGCCCGCAGACCATCCACCAGAAAGGCTTACTCAGCCAAATGGAAGAGATTCAGCATTTGGAATACCAACAAGGGTCATGATGTTTGTTAAGGCAATTTCTTAGAGGAATCAAGAATATAAAGCCCCCAAGAAAGGCACCAGTACCAGCTTGGGACCTCAATTTTGTCCTAGAAAAATTGACTCTACCTCCCTTCGAGCCAGCAGCTTCTGTGGATTTACAATTTCTTTCCTGGAAGACAGCTTTCCTGCTGGCCATTACCTCAGCAAGAAGGGTTTCGGAATTACAGGCCTTAATGGCAATACCACCGTTCATAACTTTTCACAGAGACAGGGTCTCCTTACGAACCAACCCTACCTTTCTGCCAAAAGTGGTATCTAGGGTTTCTTTAAATCAAGCAATTCACCTGCCTACTTTCTTTCCCAATCCTGAGAACAAAGGGGAAAGACTGTTACATACCTTGGACATACACAGACAACTTCGCTACTACCTAGACAGAACCAAGACCAGTAGGAAGTCTGATCAGCTTTTGTAGCTTACGCCCTGGAGTACAAGGAAAAGCAATTTCCAAACAGACAATTTCAAAATGGATTGGACATTGCATCAGATTCTGTTATTCCTTCCATGGAAAGAGTGTGCCAGCCAATGTCAGACCACACTCCACCAGAGCTACAGCCACCTCTACAGCATTTTTAAGAGGGGTGCCTACAAAAGACATTCTAGAAGCTGCTACATGGAGCTCCGTGCATACATTTTCCAAACACTACAACCTCCCTTTATATTCCAGATCCAGAGCAGGCTTTGCTTCGGCAGTCCTGCAGGGATTGATAGCTACACCATCCTTTTCTTAGAGCATACCACCTCCCCCAGCTGAGCTATGGTATTCAACCCATATGTTATGACTGCAGTTGCATTCTTGAAGGACATAGTACAGTTTTGTACCTACCATAAATGTAGATGTCCGATAGATATGCAACTGCAGTCAGGTTTTCCCTCCCTCCTTCCCCTCTATGCCTTGGGTCCACTCCTCTCCCTGTTATCCTTAGCTGGGGATATCTGTTATGGTGTATCTGTTTATTGCTTATTTATTGTCTGGAAACCTATTATTGTCTTCCAATTTGATTACAGCCTTCCTTGGAGGGCACCTGGCATCTGGGGCAAGAAACACTGAAGAAGATGGCGTCGGCTGATGCTTATATACTCCAGCCGCTCTGACGTCGGAGAGAAATGCAACATCAGCCAACGTCGGACCCAGACTTTGGAATCCGGCCGACTGAGGGCTGCCTGAGGCAGGACAACCCATATGTTATGACTGCAGTTGCATATCTATCGGACATCTACATTTATGGTAGGTACAAAACTGTACTGTATATATAAACAATGTAACAATTGTCGGTTTACTGACAATAACTTAATCCTCAAAAAAAACATACAGTATGTGAGAGATGTATATATACACAATGTCTCTGGAGGCAAAATGCCAGCGTACAAACACTTATAACAGCAATCTGGCTGCTAGAAATACACCCACTACAAGTAGTATGCACTCCACACAGAAACCTACATATGCTGTTTGCTTACCCAGACAGCAGATGGGTAAAAACTTTTTTTTACAGATTCACACATATTCCAAGGCATTTGAGTCTTATGACCATTTACACTTTGTCAGTATCCTCCCTCAGGCCATACACCCTTTTTCCAGAAGGGCCACACCCGTCATTCCCAGAGGAAAAAATTGTAGATATCCATCTAGTCATCAAGGGTATTTTTAAGATGGCCAGTCACACTACTTAACATGTATGACAAGTTTATTCCAGAGTTTTGAGAGGTGATGGGTTTTATAAACCTGTCCTGCCACCCACGTTTTACTTAGCTGTTGATGAAGACTAGGTCCCCGTTTCTAATATTTGAGAACACATTTGACTTGTGCAGATACAGAAGGTCCAGGACAACTGAGTCTCTAATGATGCCATTGGTGAGACAAAGATCTCCCCTATACATTGAATACAGGGATACAGCTTCCAACCTCTTTTGATATTGCAGATACTTTAGGCCCATGATCGTTTTGGTTAAGAACCCATTGGGTCTTTCTAATCACTGGAAATGTTTAGTGAGAGCCATTCCAAAGGGGATACTGTACTATTTGTCTCATCAATGATTTACATAGGAGTAAATACATCTTTAGACCTCAATGATATTTCTTTAGCAATTAGCTGAGCTAAATAAAAGGATTTCCTGACAACTGTCACATGATGGGCAAAAGAGGAGGAGTTATCTACCTTAGTTTCTAGGATCCCAGACTATGGTTTCATTTTGCAGTTGTGTGTTTCTGTATAGTGTGACAAGGAGAGGGGCAGACTGCAGAAAGTGACAATACTACACTTTTTTAGTATTTAGTTTGATCACATTTTTAGAATACCAAGAGTTTAGTAGAGAGAGTTCATTCCTTAGGGTTTAGATGTTAGAGGATGACCCAAGAACAATCCCTAGTTTGCAGCTGTCTGCAGATTTTGTTAGACAGAGGTCTTACCCTCTCTATCTGCAGAGCTGCGAAGTGAATGCTGACAAGTAGAGGTCCCAGTATATATCTCTGAGAGACAATGTTGGTCACTTCCATAGTTTATGATTAGACACCTGCAACTTACACTATGCAGGTTCTGTCTTTCAGCCAGTTTGCTATTCATTTTACCACATAAGGGTCAATTTTTAAAGCACCTAGCTTCAGTATGATGCCAATATGAGGAATGCTGTCAAAGGTCTTGCCTAGGTCAAGATATGTTATGAGTTACTGTACGACTACATTCTACTGCCTCCATAACCATTTTGAATAAGTTTGACAGATTCAATAGACAGGATCTACCCTTCACAAAGCCAAACTTTTGGGGGTCAGTTCCAATAAGATTCTTAACATCTTAGTTTATGAGGTCAGTTATAGGTTCCATGTCTTTGCAGAAGAGGCTTGTAAGGCTGATAAGTCAGTAATTACCTTCGTCAGTTGTAAGACCACTATTACAGATGGGCATCACCACTGCAGTGTGCCATACATCAAGGACAAAATTAGCAGCTAAACTTAGGTTAAAATGTTTAAAAAGAGACAGTCTGAAAGAGCATGTTTAAC
This sequence comes from Protopterus annectens, assembly GCF_019279795.1. Lineage (NCBI taxonomy): Eukaryota > Metazoa > Chordata > Ceratodontiformes > Protopteridae > Protopterus > Protopterus annectens. Next base: position 825,193,216 of record NC_056726.1, read on the forward strand.
ACTATTAACCAGGTATATTTTGTCAGGTCCCATGGGTTAATTTGTTTGCAAGGGTATTGACAATGTCAATTGGGTCAGAATATGAGGTATCATGAGTAACTTCTTCAAGAACACCATGTAGAGAGGACGCTTGGTAATAGACATCTTCTCAGTAATATGGACAGGTCTGTTTCTTTCTTCTTTCTGTCGGATCCACTTACTCCCCAAGGTGATTCAGAAAGTGAGGCAGGAAAAACAAAACAATGATATTAACAGCACTCTTTTAGATCAGGCAGCACGGTTTCACCCTTCTAATGGAAATGTCTGGTAAAGGAGAATATTGTGCTGCCCATGATAGTGGACCGACTTTCACAGAACAAAGGATCTCGTACACCTCAGTCTGAAGTCACACAGCTCATACCTGAGATGACTCGGTCTTGATGTCTTTCAGAAAACAGTACACCAACAGCATGCTGAATACCAAGAAAGAGGTGAGAAAGCTTACAACTTAGAAATCATATATATACAAAGTAGTTTTCCAGCTGGTGCTAGGAAGGCAGGACTCTAGCACTCCATCAGTGTCCCTGATAATTTTGTCTTGAAAAATGCTTACTCATGGCCTTTTCAAACTAGCATCTGCAAATTACATGAACTTCCTGACTTGGAAGACTGCTCTGCTTGTGACTATTACATCAGCCAGCGGTATCAAAACTCCAACCACTAATGTTCAAGGAACCCATTTTTTTGTCCTCCACAGGGACAGAATGAGCCTGGGTACTAAACCTTAATTCTTGAAAGTTGTGACAAAGTTCTCCTTGAATCAGACTATCCAGTTATTGGTGCTTCTTAATCCTCAAAACAAATGTAAAAGGATTTTACTTCAATACAAGGGCACAGGCAGTTGAGATTACTTGCACAGGACCAAAGTCATCAGCAAAAAGTAGCCAGTTACTCATCTCCTTTGCAGCAAACAAAGAGGGATAGGCAGTTTGCAAACAGATGTTATCTAAATGGCCAACACATTGTAAAAAATGTTCTAGTCTAAACAAGGAAATCTGTGATGGGCATGATAAAAGCTCACATTATCAGAAACTCAACTATGGACTTCCTTAAGGGGCTAAGTACCCAAGCCATTATGTGAACCACTTGGACATTTGTTTTCACATTCTTAAGACACTACAGAATTGACCCACTGACTCAAGGGTGACAGCATGATTTGCTATGGCCATTTTCAGGACATGTACAATTCAGTAACCCTGCTTTGACCACCCCCCCCCCCTGCCGATCACTATGAAGATCAAGGAATCATCCCAGTAGCTATGACTGTTGCAACACTGAAAGAACGGGTAAGAAAGGACAAACTGTAGGAAGCAAACCGAAACAAAACTTCAAGCAAAATCTTGGGCAAAATTCTAAACTACACCCAAGATGAAGAGAGGTACTCTCCAACTGTTCTCACAAGAATCCTCCTTCCATTGTTCTTTACAGTTTGGAAATACAGTCACAGAAAATCAAAGGGCATGGGAACACATGTACTTTCACCAACAACAAGGCTAAAGACCCAAACTGTATGTCTGGTAAAAATAAATGGTGAATATATGGAGGTTGAGCGGCCTTATCGAATCTAATGTGCAATGTCATGGTCTGCATTTTCACAGATGCACATTTATTCTCAGCTTTGAAACTTTCCTGAAAATACATATCAAGTGCTGAATGATAAGAGTGTAACTCCACTTAGAGGACCCTCTATTTATCCTTCCAGGGAGAAGAGTGTGTGTTGAAAAAGGAACAGAAATGGCCCCCCTGCTCCTTCAGCTGATCGTTTACTAGAATTTTTTGTCCAAACCCAATTGGTGGATGCCTCTTCTCACAGGAAGATGAGCAACCCTTCCCATCAAGGTTCTGCTCTAAAATGCTAACATCTAAAGAAAAATTGACCAAAACGCTTTCTGTTACAAAACAGGTACATTTTAATACAACACACTAGTAGAAAAAAAAAAACTTTTGCAATATGAAATAAATTAGCAGTTTCTTCATTTTACCTTTATCTTCCAAATCATGAAACATGACATTAGCTTTAGTACTAAAAAGAACACCAGCCAAGTCAGGAAAGTTCCTAACTTTTGCAGTTAAATTTTCAGTGAAAGCTTTCCCTAAAGGCAAATTTTTCTACTTCCCATAACACTATTTACAGAAGACTCAAATAAATAGGATCAATGAAAACCACATCTGTAAACACTATGAAGAGATTTTAAACATTGTGTTTAAAGTACTCAGCATTTTGATTATTGCCTTTTAAATGCACATCATGAAAATCAAGCACAGAAACTTCCCAATGAATTATGTCATTCTGACATCACCATAAACTGTAAGAAATTCAAAATAAAGCAGAACATTAAAACCAACTTTATCAGACTGAGCCAGTATAAAAATGTTTCAAACAGTCCTTCAATATAGTATGCTTTCACCATAAAGTAAAACTTTTTAAAACAATATTAGGCAGCCAAAAAACTGTTCTCCCTGAAGCATTAATTTTTTTAGACAAATAAAAAAATGTGCAAGACAGAATAGATGGGCAATAAACTAAGAAAATGTTCTGTTCTCACACTTTTTGAAGAGATACTTTTAAATGCATTGCATTACTAAAAATAACATTTTCAGGAATGATATATCATACTCTTCCTCAACTAGCCCTTCAAAAATCATCACCAGTTTTCATTTCACAAACACCCATATCAAAAGATGCAGAAGAAGGGACGGTGAAGGTTTTGTCCGTTTGCCTACTTTCTAAAGTAACAATAAAAGTGAATGCATTTCAACAAATTCAACTGACTTCTTATGGTTAAAATAAAAATTGTGCATATAATCCTGATTTAAGATTTTATTAGAGTCTTATGACTCTGTTGGGCAAAACAAAAGAATTTTCATATAGGTTGTATGGAATGTCAAAATAATTTTAGCTGCTCCAATACTGGAATATTAAGGAATTTCTAATATCTATCAATAAATTACTTTTCCAAGATGACAAGCAATCATCAAAAGAAGTAAAACAAATGTGTAGATGATGATTTTACAACACTTTTTTTAAAGACAGGCTATACACAATGTTTTTTGGAAATCATACTTCGGGAAAGGTTTTCAAAGTTATTTAAAATGTACAAAACCCATCAATATTCAAGAGAAATGCACTAAAATGTACCACCAAGCAAAACGACACAACTTGGTAACCATATTTCCTTTTTAAAAAAACATCTTTATTAATATCATACATAGCAACAGGAGTACAAATTCAACTATTAAAAAAAAGAACAAGCCATCACAAATATTTCTTCGTTTTTTACATTATACAAATATGATTTTTATCTTAAGAATTATTTAATTTAACATTACACATATTGTTCAAGTCCTTCTTTCCCTCAAATCACTCTTCCTGAACATTATTCTTTATGTATTGTTGCCAGAGAATCCATTAATTTGTATGAAGTTTACTCCTCCGTGTTCTAAAGATCCCACCTCCAATTCTTTTATCTCCACAACAACATTCAACAACTCTTGTTACAGTTGGCTTTGTCTTTGATTTCCACTTCTTAGTTATAGCCTTTTTGGAAGCCAACAACATTAAATTTAGTAGGTCCTTACTGTGTCATAGCAATTCAGTTTGTACATAACAGCTCAAAAGTATTTCCTTAGTTAAAATATTTTCCACCAGCATTTCTGACAGAATACCCTATAGGGAGAAATCTGTCAACTCATAACATTTCCAAAAATACATTTCCCCAGGTAGCCCTCTCTCTCCCATTATAACTTCAGCAATTGCTGTTTATCTGTGGGGAAAAAAATCTCTGAAGTCTACTTGGGGTATTAGGAATACGTAGGCAAACACTTCCATGCAAAGATCCCAAACCTTCTACATTTTGTTACACACTTAGGAGCTATATCCTCCCACTGTTTCTTTGTATATAGCCTTTCCATTCTCGTTTCCAAGTCTTGCCTAAAATCTTATGAATGATTCTTAACATAATCGTACATTATTTTATATGCCCTACTCATTATCATTTTTTACTGCAACTTCTGTTCTAGACTCAACTATAAACTCAACCATGGATTGTCTTTCACTTAACACTCCCCCCTACCCCTTTCTCTAGGCCTAAACTTTGTTAACAAGCCCTGGTAAGGAAGGAAGTCTCCAAACTGCAGTCCAAACTTCTGCTTGGTGTCATCCCACTTTTAAAATTTCCCTCCCTTTTCTGTACCCCTGCTTACAGTCGCTGCTGGTAAAATCTCTTTTCTCCAATCTCATGTTGGCTTAGTTCTCAAAATATCTTCTGCTGCTTAGTACATACAATATTCTGCATGGCTGTTATCATTCTCCTTAAGTGCCTGCTTCCAAAATCTGACTCTCTCCTTGTTTTGTGGCCACCTCCTCCTCCCCTTCGGTTTCAACATTATTTCTTCCCATTTTGAATTGCAGTGTTTATATATATGAAGCAGTGGTGGTGCAGCGGTAGCGTTGTTGCCTCACAGCAAGAGTTTCTTCATTTCGATTCTTGGCTGGAGCGCCTTCTGTGTTGAGTCTGCATGTCCTCCCCACGGTTCAGTGGTGTTCGAAAGACATATGTAGAATGGGCGTGCCTTCATTGAAGGTTGGGTGTCGAGCTGGCACCTCAGCACCCATAAAAACTCTACTGCCAATCATTAGCGGACCAGAGTTCTTCTGTCCGACCCCCAAATGGGAAAAGCCGAAAGAAAAACAATATATATATATATATATATATATATATATATATATATATATATATATACACACATACACTAACCTAAACTGTGTTGGATGACTTAACTTTTGCCCTCTTTTCCTCCCAAATAAATTCCTTCAACTCTTTATTAATTATGGTCCACATTTACAGTGACAAGCAGCATTAAGAATAAAAGTAAAATAAGATACATGAACTACTTTTGAAGTATAAAGACAACTTAAGATAAACTAATCCCTAAAGACATTTAACCCATTGCTAGAAAGTTGCAGAAAGAATTAAGAAATGATTTAACAGAAACTCTGCAAGTGAGATAAATAAATGCACTGCTGCTTCAACTATGGCTTGAAGAGACTGAAAGTATAACTCTTTTTGCAGCCAGAAAGGGTCATCAGTCCTGCCATAGGCAGTAATAACCATGCTTGTAAGGAGAGACTTGTTCACTGCTTGTACAGTTCTGATCTGGTTAGGCATCTGCTAGGCAAAACTACACTTAAATGTAAGATTCAGTCAAAGCAAATGTTAAAGCAAATGAGGGATTCATCCTATGAGGCACTTGTCCCTCATGGAAAATGTTTAGCGGCCAGGATTCACAAAACCAGGAAGTGAAGGGAAGGACCCAAGAAAAGGGGCAGATCCAAAAGGGAATACGTAATTTGCAACTACTCACAACAAAATATCCACTGTAGAACCTGCATGTCAATGTGTGAAAGGTGAATTTAAACATCATCACTGCCATAAAATTAAAAAGGTGCAAAAGAATGTGGGCCCAAAAGTGACTGTGAAACCAAGAGAGGGGCTAGACACAAGCTTCTGTGTTCCCATCTGGGGCGGGGGCTTAGCCATAGAGAAAATCCAGAATAACCCCAATTAAAGAGATAGAATGCAGCGGCATCAGATAAAACGTTTTACTACTCATAATGGTTTTAATTTACTGAAGCCAATGTACTTCATAGACAAATGGCAGCACCAACACGTCCTGGATGACAGCCACCAGGAAGACAGCATTCAAATAAAGGAAACTCTAGTGTGTCGCTTTGTTGCAAAAGATACTACAAATACTGTTGCAAGGTGAAGACCGTACAAACAGAGCCACAGCTAACTCATATAGTGCCTGGTGCCATTTCCTGATAAGCTGATGAGCCAAAAAAAAAAGTTCTACTACAGGATTGAAAAAATACTTACTTCTCCTTTTAACACTTGCTACAACTTAAAATACAAACCTATGAAGCTTGACTAAAAGCAGTATCTGCATTATCCTGGAAGAAAGCAAAGGTAGCTGTAATACCTAACAGGGAACAGATCCATCGGGCCCAGCTTCATACAGGCCAATTTCAATACTAAACCATGATTATAAAGTGTTCATGTCTATAACGGCTAAAAGAATAACAAATGAAATGGCAAAATTGACAGATATGGATCAGTGTGGTTTTGCGGAGGGGAGGCAGAAATTTGACAACATTAACAGAACACTGATGATCCAAGAAGGAAGCAGAGTGCAATAAAATATCATTGTTGTTGGTGGATCTTGACGCAAAGTAAGCTTGGACTTTACGAGCAGGGCAATGGAAGCATTTGCATTTCGAGAAAAAAATACAGAAGGTTTACTAGGAGTCTATATGAGGGATTGGAGGCTAAAATTAAAGTGTGTGGGGTCCTTTCTGATAATTTCTGCTTGAGTACAGGAACAATTTATTTATTTTATTTATTTTTATTTTACATTTGTTAACCAGGAAATTCCAACTGGACCAGGTCCATTTTCAGCGGAGGCCCGGGGAGAAAAGCTCCGGCATCAAGTTATATAAATACAGGACATCCAGCATAATACACAAAACAGATTACATCATGTATGCTGAGCATAGTAATATAACAAGAAATAAAACACTCCAGGTAAAAGAAGATATAGAAATAGGTAAAAGACAATGTCAGTTACAGTACATCCAGCATACTACACAAAACAGGTTTCATCATGTATGCTGAGCATAGTAATATAACAAGAAATTAATAAAACATTCCACATAAAAGATGATATAGAACATAGGTAAAAAGACAATGTCATTATACATTGGTAAGAGAAGAAAATATATCAAGTAAGATTCTACAGTTAAAAGTACCCTATCAGATGACCAAGCCTACAGGGGATCACAGATCCAGCATGTAATCAGAGAGGAGTTTGGGGCATTAATAGTAGTGTGGGTAGTGTTATGTGATACAAGGGCATAACCAGGTACTAAGAAGATGTAATCTGAGGGAGTTTTTGAATATGGATGTGGAGGGGGCAGTGGACAGGGATAGGGGAAGAGAGTTCCAATTTCTGGCAACGGTTTGGGAGTAGAGCGCTTTCCCTGCATTATTGTTAGCCTTGGTGATGGAGAGGAGAGATTTTTCACTAGATCTTAGGTACCAGTTTGCAGTATAGACAGTAAGTAGGTTGGATAATGAGGGTTTTTTTTCAGGATATTTGGGAATATTGTAGGCTGTGCCCAGCTGGTGATAGTTAAGTAGCTGTGGTAGCTCAAGCCATTTTAGTTCTTTTAGTGCAGTACAGTGATGGGTTCTATAGGTTGAGTTAGTAGCAAACTTGGCTATTTTATTGTAGCATGATTCTAGTTTGTCTAGGTCACATTGTCTGATTTGGGTAAAGATTGGTGCTGCGTATAACAGAGTTGAGAGGAGGTGGCTTTGTGCAAGAGAGACTCTTGCTTTTTGTGAGAGAAGGACTTGTGCTTGTATAGGGAGCCTAGCTTTTTGTGTACTAGTTTTATGGTATACGAGATGTGAACATCAAAGTGGAGATTGTTGTCTATTTCAATGCCCAGAAGTTTGGTGTGGTTAGAAGGGGAGATGGTGGTGCCGTCCTTAGATGTTATGGTAAAGGAGGGTCGGTTGATCTATTAGGGGTAAATAGTAGCAGTTTTGTCTTTTTGGTATTTAGAATTAGTTGGAAACCGGATATCCATTTTTCTACTGAGTTAAAGGTATCTTGAGTGAGTGTATGTAGGCTGGTAGGAGATAAGGTGGAGCAGATCATGGTTGAACCATCTGCATATTGTATGAGTGTGGCATGTTGTGTAGAGCTACTGAGGTTATTTGTGAAAATAAAGAATAACAGTGGGCCCAGTACAGAGTCCTTTAGGACTCCTATGGTGGATGGAAGTTGTGGAGACAGAGTTCCTTTCCATTGGACTGATTGTTGCCTGTCAGATAGGTAGCTTCTGAACCAGGCTATAGTAGAGGAGGTGAAGGATAATGTTGTTAGTGAGTCAAGTACAATGGAGTGGGAGACCATATCAAGTGCTTTTGAGAGGTCTAGGAAAATGGCTGATACATATTTATCATTCCTGTGAAGGTTTATATGATTAGTGAAAGATAGAAGGGCTGTGGTAGTGCTGTGATGTGGACGGAAACCATGTTGTGTGGTAGATAGTAGATTGTGTTTGTTAAGAAATGTCATCACTTGCAAGTGGATGCATTTCTCAAGAATTTTGGATAGGGCGCAAAGGATGGCAATAGGTCAGTAGTTAGAGAATTCGTAGGAGTTACCTCCTTTATGGAGAGGAATGATGTGAGATACTTTCCAGAGTTTGGGTATGTAGGAATCTAGTATGGAGCGGTTGATTAGGATGGAGACAGGATATGATAGGGGTCACTAGCCATTTTTAGGTATGCAGCAGGTATGTTATCAGCTGCCAATGTGGTTGGCTTTAGTTTTGGGAGGAGTTTTTTGATAGTTGAGGTGGGCACTGGTGATAGGCTGAAAGAGGGGGTGATGTGGGACAGGTTGGGTTGTGATTGAGGTAGACTGTTTTTGGTTATTTGACTGGACAGGGCTATGATGGATTTAGTAAAATGATTATTAAATTGAGAAGCTATGTCAAGGGTATTTTTAGTAGAGCTGGGTGCTGGAGTAGTGGTTTTGCCTGGCTTTAGTAGGGAGTTAATGGCATGCCAGACTTTTTTGTGGATTATTTGAATATTTCCTTTGGGTGTTAAGAAAATAGTTTTGTTTGTTTATTGTTTGGATTCAGCCTTAGCCTTGTTTCTAAGCTGTTGATAGTACTGCCTGAAGCTAGGGGTTTTGTCAGTTTTCCAGATTTTCCAGGCTTTATCTCTGGCTTTTAGTAAGGCTCTGGTGTCCCTACTTAGCCAGGGTGCATAGTTGTCTTTAACTCTGATCTGATGGGAGCTAGACTGTTAAGGATATTAGAGAAGGTAGTACTGAAGTAGTCTAACCCAAGTGTCCATAGTGGTTCCCAGTTGCAGTGGCTTAGGACAGTATTTAGGTATTGTAGGGTAACGTTACGGTCATCTCGTATGAGTTTGTAGACTACTGGTTTGGTGAGATTGGAGTGTTTGTGGAGTAGGAAGGTGGGGAGATGATCACTTAGGTCATCTGGGAGACATCCAACTGTATAATTTTGTTTAGTGTCCAGTTCAGTACGGAGTCTTTCTTTGTTTTCTTATCTATTCTAGCTGGTTCTTCAATTAGTTGAGAGAACCGATACAGATTGATATGTGTAGAGGGGCTGCTGGAGTTACAGGCTGCCCAGTCGGTGTTAAGGTCTCCTAGTAGGATTGTTTCTTGAGGTAGATTGTCCTTTGTCCAGTGTAGGATGTCTTCTACTATGAGTGAGTTGCTGCCTGGAGGTATGTAGCAGCATATTATATTGATCTTCTTGGTGTTTCTTATGGATAGGACAGAAAATAGGACTTCAGCATTTTGGAAAGTGGGTGGTGTGGTGTGCTGGAGTTGGAGGCTGAGGTTGAGGTTGAGGGTGATTTTAAAGAGAATGGCTACTCCTCCTCCTTTCCTGTTTGTTCTATCAGATGTTGGGGGGCGAAAGTCTTCATCTTGGATACTGGGTTTACGCCAGGTCTCTGTAATGGTGAGTACACCAGGGTTGTAGTGGGCTATGAATGCATGTAGGTCTGTTAGCTTGTTGGTAATGCTTCTTATGTTGAGATTTCGGATCAGCAGGTCAGATGTTTGTCTGGCTGAGAGGGGATTTGGGTGAATGTCATCAGAGGTTAGCAGAGTTTGTACGAGTGTCAGTATGTGCTTTTTAATATTAATTGTTTGTGAGCTTGGTCTGGGTGTGTTTTTCTTAGTGTGGTGAGATGGCGTCATTTTTGTTAGTGAGTAATATGTAGTTGTAAGATTTATGATTGTGGGGCAGATGTAGAGGTGTGAGTGGGTTTGAGAGGGTGGGCTAGTGTGGGTAGTGTGATAGGAGTAGTTATGCAGTGGTAGGTCTGTTTGTTAGGAAGGTTAGAAATAGTAGAGCTAGTGATAGGGATGTGAGTGTGGGTAACATGATACTACTTTGAGTGAGTAGTACAACTAGGATTCCTGGTTGGTTGTGTGTGAGGGTGGAGGTGTGTTGTCTAGGAATGTGTTATTCAGAGTGGGATCAGTGTGGGATGTAATTGGATTGGAGGGTAGGGGGAGGTAGGATGAGTGGGTTGGGCTAGTTGTTAGGGAATTAGGGTTTGGACTACTGGTCACGTGATTAGCGGTTAGAATAAAGATAGAAGTAGTGGGGAGGGGTGAAAATTGGGGGCAGGGAGGGGAGTGGAGCAAGCTCGAGCACAGTGAAGGTGAGTGGAGCAGGGCTAACACTGACTCCAAGTGTTTCTCAAGGCTTTGGTAAGTATGTAGGGGCAGGGGTGTCCTCTTTCCTTTTTGATATTTGCATTATATTTAGAACCGCTGGCAAAGAAAATAAGGGACTCAAAAATGCAGGGATATAACTGGTATGGTAGTCAAGAAAAGCTGAGAAATTCAAGGATATAAATGGTATGGTAGTCAATAAAAGCTGGCTCTGTTTGCAGATGATATTTTATACCTGACAAAACCACGTTACAGTGTTGTGAAACATTTTGAGTCAGTTTATATCTTTTCAAGATACAAAATTAATGAAGCTAAAACAAAGGCAATAGCAGTAAATTATGAACCCCCACACAAATTGGTTCAGCAATATCCTAATTTATGGGGACATGATAAAATGAAGTATTTAGGAGTATGGATTAAAAATTATTCTGGTGTGGCAGCTAAGGATATGTGGGAAGAGACTAAACAAAGGATAATACAAAAACTGATAAAATGGAATCTTTGTTATAAGGTTAGTAAGATACAAACAGTCAAAATGTTTGTAGTCCCTTTAGTCTTATACTCAAGGTCAGGCATATTTTTATCAACAAGAGGAGAAGTTGTGGATAGCAATTAATAAAGAGCTGAAGGACTTCACCTGGAGGGGAAGGCAGCAAAGACTCAAGTAGGATAAGCGGATTCTTCCAGTAGAACAGGGCAGATTGGGATTACCCAATTTGAAGAGGTATTTCAGAGCTACACAGTTAAGGCTGCTATACATAGCATAAATAGAAAACTATAATTCAAACTGGAAAAGGATGATGTTGAAACAGGGAGAAGCTCAAAAAGCAAGGAAAGACTGGGATTCTGGATGCAGGTCTTTAAGTAGAATAACAATAATCATACAGAATATTATATCCATAAAGGAGCAGAAAGTATGCTAAGAACTAAGCCAACACGGGAATGCAGAAAGGAGATTCTGCTGGTAGGGATGACTGCAATCAGGGATATAGACAACAGGCAGAAAGGGGCTGGAATTTATTGGAGAAAACTGGCAAAGGAACCAAGGTATTGGGAGCAAATAACTAGAGAGGGTAAAATGGCAGAATGGGAAGATGCCAAGAATTTATTTGGACTGTAGGTTAGAGATTGCCTTCCCTATCAATGATTGATAGAGTATAGGCAAAGAAAAAGAAACAGGGGATCCTAAATGAAAGACAAGCACTGTTAAGAGTTTTTAGTATGATCTAGAACAGAAGCTGCCATTAAAAAGGAATAATTAGAACAGCATATAAAATATTGAATGATAACTATAAGAATCAATCAGAGGAGGTTAGAAATGATTGGGAAGAGAGATTGGACAGGCAATTCAAAGAGAAACAGAAGGATATATGTATGCCTCCCAAATATGCAACAGAATCTAGAAGATTTAGGATTTTTGCTTGGAAATGTTACACAGATATTTTTATATCCCAAGTAGACTCCAGATAATTTTTTCCTTAGGTAGATAGCAAATGTTGGAGTGTGATGGGGAAGAAATAGGTAACTGGGAACATATTTTCTTGGAGTGCAATGAGTTAGTGGACTTTGAGGACTCCCTGCAGGATGCACTGTCAGAGATGCTAGGCGGGCAGATTGGTGTGACGAAGGAGATGATATTTCTGAGCTATGAGAGAGATCGGAATTGCCTATACATGGTAATGCCTTGCTGTCTCTAATTATGGTGGCTGCCAAAAAAAGCAATTACTAAAAAATGGAAATCAAAATCTAAACCAACTATTAGAAGTAGCGAATATAGTAACAGAGATAAAACAACCTGAACTGAGATCTTTAGAGAAAGGTAGGCACAAACTACATAGAAAAAATGGGAACTGTGGGAACAATACATACAGGGGAGGAATGAGATTTTAAAGGAGGAGGGACTTAAATGAGCTATGTAATGTTTGACTGAAACTGATTGGGTAGACTTTAAGTTATGTATAATGTTTGCAACTGGGAGTGTGTCAGTATGGTTTGTGATGTAAAATGCTTGCAACTAGGACTGTGTTGTTGTGGTTTGTTTTCATTTATATAAATAAATGTATGGCTGCTTATGTCATAAGTGATGGTTTAATAAAGGTGTTTCTTGTTTATAAAAAAGGGGGCAGGAATTGAATAATTTATTTAACGTTGCTCAAGTTGTATGATATACAGCAATATATGTGAAGCATAATGTTTCTTAATTTTAACTTTTTTTAGTACAGTTTGATTACTTTTATATAAATGTAAATGTGCCTATGTCTGATGTGATCATTCAATAAAGGTGCTAAAAAAGGAAGTCTCTGCATTTACCTCTGTTTTGGCACTTAGAAAAAAGCCAGTATTGTACTAGTAATTAATCAGTATTACCGGATTACTTCCCCAACACCTTGCAGCCAGGGCAGCTTCCCTATTCGAACCATCCTAACTGCACTTGTGCTTACGAGTGCAGAAAAAAGCCAAAAGGTAGCATTTATACTGACATGTAGCTGCCCACAAAAAGACAAAACGTTTTTACTGTGGTATGGTTCCCAAATAGTTACGTGTCAAAATGCATTAATCATGCTGACTAAAAGCATTCATAAGCAAGCATCAAGGCATGAAGGGAGACTACAGGAAACTTCAAATATTTGACATCAAAGCTAAAATCACTCATAACTGGAACAAGACAGAATGCTCTACCTTACTGTAGACCAAAAGCAGAAGAGTGTATAACCCTTTTCCCATTACACTTCTGGAACAGCCTCATTGCCCCTCTTCGAAAGGAAGATCTAGAACTATCGCACAAATTCCGCTGACACCATCTGATCCATATGAGCTGCAAACACTGGGGTGGTCTCAGCAGCTCTGATATATGTCCTCTTTCTATAATACCTTGCACCCACTTCTTTCTGGTAAGGTCTCTCCAGACCCACAGAACCACTTTCTATAACCACAACCCAAAATGGAAACTAGCAAAGGAACCAAAGGTGTTGGCAGCAAATAACACAACAGGGAAATGAAATAGAGTGGGATGAAGCTAAGCAGAAGTTTGGACTGCAGGTTACAGACTGCCTTTCCTGTCGAGGAATAACAGGGCATAGGCAAACCAAAAAGGATACAGGAGTGCTAAGTGAAAGAACAGTCCTGGTACAGTTTTTTAGTTAAGTCTAGAAAAGAAGCTGCTGCTAAAAAAATGGAGAATTAGCAAGGAGTATAAAATATTGCATGATAACTAAAAGAATCAGAGAAAGTTAGAAAAAAACTGGGAAAAGAGAATGGAAAGGCAATTTACAAAAGAACAATGGTAATAAATCTTCATGATTTCATAGAATGCAACAGAGTATAGAAGGTTTATGATTTCTGCATGGAAGTATTTGGATAGGCATTTTTATATCCCAAATAGACAAGAGGATTTTCCCTCTGGTAGCTTGCAAATGCTGAAGATGTTACACAAAGGGAGATGTTAACAGGGAACATGTTTTTTTTGGGAATGTAGTGAGTTGGCAGATTAAAAAAAAAAACAGACGTCATTTCCAGAAATGTTGGGGGAGCAAACAATTACCAACTAAGGAAAAAATAAGTTACGTACTCACCATAACGTTCCACGTTTGTAGTCCATCTTACCCTTCATTCTTACATATGGGATCAGAGCCAATCCTCGGCTCTGACTCGGCCTATTTACAAGCTGGAAGTCTTCTAGTTGGCTTGTGGCTAGGTAGGTATCCCATGGTGCACCAGTACATTCCTCAGATCTTGTTTGCTGCTAACTATTAGAGATAATAACATATATACCAAAGAAGCCAATACTAAAAGGTCTCCATAGAAAAGGGATAATAATATTTTTCTGTCTCTAGGTACTTCCAGGCTGGGGGTAGGAGGGTGTGTTCGTAAGAATGAAGGGTGAACTGGACTACAAACATGGAACGTTATGGTGAGTACATAACTTCTTTATGTTCTGTAGTCTAATCTCACCTTCATTCTTACATATGGGACAGTGTCCCTAGTGCCTTATTCTTGGGTGGCTCAAGGAAAAATACTCCTGAGTACCGTGGAACCAAATGGTGCTCTACCCTGGAGGTTAAATCCAATTTGTAATCAGTAATAAGAGTGTGAGGGGTAGCCCACATAGCTGCTGCACAATTATTTTCAAGTGGGCCCTGGCTTGAAAGGCTGCAGATGTAGACTGAGATCTGGTAGAATGAGCCTTGATTTTAAAGGGTAAAGGTCTACCCTCAGAATTGTAAACATAAGCTATACAGCCAGAGATCCAATTAGAGTGTGTTACTTTGGAAATTGGTAAGCCTGACCTGGATTCAGCGAAGGAAATGAATAATTCATCTGATTTCCTTAGTCCGGTGCAAATAAAAATGTAATTGTCTATGGACATCTAGCTGGTGAAACCTGTATTCATCTGCATTGTAATGATTTGGAAAGAACACCGGAAGCTCTATGGATTGATTCAAGGTGGCATGGGAAGAGACCTTGTGGACAAAAGAAGGATTAGTACAAAGACACCCTGTCCTTGTGAAAAATCAGATAAGGGGTTTTACAGACAATGCTTGCAACTCTGACACCCATCTGGCTGACGTGATAGCCACCAGAAGCAAAGTCTTCCAAGATAGGAATTTCAAAGATGATGAATGAGAAGGCTCAAAGGGCAGAAAAGTCAATTTGGATAACACAAAATTTAAATCCCATGAGGCAACAGGTTCTTGAAAGGGGGGTCTTAACAAAGTGGCACCTTTAAGGAAGGTTTTGCACAGCTTATGTGACATCAGATTAGAATCTTGAAAACCTAGATGAAAGTTTGAAATCGCTGGCAATCGAACTCTGATAGTGGTAGCCACAGATCCCTGGTGAAAGCTCAGACAGGAATTCCAAAACCACTGGAATGGAGACAGTGTAAGGGTCAACATTCATTTTCTCCACCCAGATAGAGAATCTTCTCCATTTACTGGAATATAGTCTCCTAGTGGAAGGTTTATGAGAAGACGTAAGGATATGAGTCACGGAGGGTGAGAAGTCGCGAAGCCTGACTAGGGATGGAACTGGAGCAGCCACGCTGTCAAATTGAGGGTGTGTAAGGAGTGATGAAGCAAACCTGACATGCGAGTCAACAGGTCTGCAGCTGGGTCCAGGATCCAAGGATTGTCCAGAAGAGGCCCGAGGAATGGGAACCAAACCTGACGAGGCCAGTAAGAGAAGCAATGAGGATAAGTTTGCTTCCCAGCTGTTTCACTTTCTGAATAAACTTGGGGATGTGAGGAAAGGGTGAAAAAGCATACAGGAGACCCAGGGGTCAATCGTGAATAAGTGCATCTCTCGGTGACTCCCCCGGTGGGGGGATGAGGGAGAAGTAGCTGCTGCATTTGGTATTGATTGGACTGGACTGGCAAAGTCGTCACAGCAAGGCTGTCCCCATCTGCGGAAAATCTGTTCCGCTGTTTCCTGTTTCAGAGACCACTCATGAGGCATAAGGATTGCCCTGCTGAGCTTGTTGGCTATCATGTTGGTTGTCCCTGGAATGTGCATTCCCACCAGAAAACGCTGGGAAGATATCGCCCATTTCAAAACTCGCATGGCCTCTCGACAGAGTGGGCAAGATCTGGTTCTGCGCTGTTTGTTGATATACCATACTACCGACATGTTGTCTGATTGTAATGCAATAGTCCCCAGAAGCAGAAGGCCATGGAGTGCTTGTAACGCCAGGAGCACCGCCCTCATCTCTAGAACACTGATATGCAGGTGAGTCTTGTGATCTTGCCATGTGCCTTGGACAGTCCTGCAAAGATACCCCCCCCCCCCTCTCTGTGAGGCATCCGTGGTCACAGTGGCAACAGGTTGGTGAGGAACAAATGAGGTGCCTGTGGTTAACTGTGTAGTGTCCACCAAAGGAGGTCCTTCTTGCAAGATTCTGTCAGCAGAATGTGATGAGATAATGGGAGGTGCTGAAAGGACCATTGGGACGACAGGAGTCACTGAAGAATTCTCATGTGTAGCCTGGCTAGTGGCACTAGTAATATGATGGAAGCCATGGTCCCTAGAAGCTGCAGAATAGTCTTGGCTTTGACCTTTCATAAGGGGAGAAGACGCCAAATTTGAAGAACCAGATTATGTGCCCTTTCAGCAAAAAGACGAGCCAACATGTCTAATGTGTCTATCTCTGCACCTATAAAAATCACAGATTGAGAAGGCAGTAATCAGATTTTTCCCAATTTATAGAAATTCCCAGCTGGGCACAAAGCTGAACAGTAGTATCCCTGGTCTGAAGAAGTAGATGCCTGGTGTGGGCGGTAAAAAGCCAGTCATCCAAATAGGGAAACACCTGGAATCCTCAATGTCTCAGGTGAGCTGTCACTACTGCCATACATTTGGTGAACACCCTGGGGGCTGTGGTGAGACCAAAGGGCAGAGCACGAAACTGGCAATGACTGGCTCCCAGCCGGAAGAGTAGATGACTCCTCGACGCCCTGTCCATTTTTATGTGGTAGTAGGCATCTTGGAGATCTATTGAGCACATCCAAGTGTCTTTTCATAGCAATAAGAGTACAGACTGCAGTGTCACCATCCGGAACTTGTCCTGCTTTACTGATTCGTTCAATCTGCTGAGGTCCAGAATGAGCCTCCAGTCCCCTGTAAGTTTTGGCACTAAAAAAATATGGAGTAAGTTCCGGATCCTATTTGGTCTGCTGGGACGGTCTGGATGACTCTCTTTGACAGCAACTTGTTGACCTCCACAGTTGCCTGCACCCTGTGACTGGGTGGAGCATCCGGGATCTTCTTGGGAGCAAAGAAATGCGACCCCCAAGCAGTCCCAGAGAAGCACAGTCAGGCCTAACATCAGGAGCGCTGGTAAGGCCGGCCCCTTAAGGAATCATGACCTCCCTGCATCTAGGGTGACGTCTACCATTTCCTCCTCCTCCTCTGCCTCTGGAGGAGGCATCACCCTGTGCATCCTGGAAAAAACCTCTGGGACTTCTTGAACCACATCTTACCCTCTGACCCTTAGGATATGGTCTAGAGGGAACAGTAAAATGTACTCCCATGGCAGAGAGTGTGTTTCCTTCTTGCTCGCACCGGGTGAGAGTGTCCTTTACCTTGGGTCCAAACAATGAGGAACTGTCCAAGGGGGCATTGGTAAAGGTAGATTTGAATGGTTCTGCAAAGTTACACAAACGCATCCAGGAATGATGAATGCCTTATGGAAATTTCTGAACCCACTGCTTTACTCGCTCCATTGGCTGCATACAAAATAAGCAGCATGGAAGAGTTGACGACAGAGTTCAAGGTGAACAACTGGGCAGAAACTTTGTCAGGGACTGCCTCAGTACATGTACCTTTATAGAGAATCTCCTAACTCTTTAAGATCATCTCTCTGAAGCCTCGTGAAGTGAGTAAGGTAGTTCAGCGATCTAAGGTATCTGTCCATCGTTCGAGACTCCTTATTCAGTGGATGAACAGAAGTCGTCTCAGCTAGCTCCTTCTTGATGGCCACCGCCACCACCATGGCATCGACGGCAACACCTTTAGACAAAAAAATCTTTCTCAGGAGGGGCAGAAAGAAACTTAACTTGGTCTCCTGGGGACTGTCCCCATGGCATCAGGAGTATCCCACACCTTTCGACTAACTAGCTCCATCAGTTCATCGAAAGGTGGAGACACCCAAGAGGCTGAAGGTTGAGACCTGAAAGCCTTCGGGTACACCGACTCCTCATCAGAAGGGGTGACAGTGGGCCAGCCGCATCTCTGCTTAAGGATTTACAGGATGTCTACGAAGGAGACATCATCTGAGGATGACTTGGGGGACCCTACTGACTCCTTGAGGTCAGTGTCCGAGGTCAGAGACTCATCCTGGGAGTCTACATGCTTCCTCTTACATGTTCTCTTCCATGGGGGCTCCTCAGAAAGACATTCTGAGGAGGTCTTGGAAGAGTGGGGGCTAGCAGCTGGTGGCTCCTGAGGCTGAGGGTCTCTGCTGTCCACAGAGGGAGTAGGAGCTGAGACAGAAGTAGGTGCTTTAGTGGGAAGAGTGTTGGTATTTCTGGTAGGAGCTGACAATCGGGACAGCAGACTCTTCACCATCTCGAATGCCGACCTCTCCGGCTCTGAAGACCTCCCCGGCTCTGAGGAGACTGAGGATGCCATCGGCTCCAGAGCTATCAGCTCCGAGATAGAGATAGGGTCTGAACTCACCCTAGCCAACGCGCAGAGAGGAAGACTCGGAACCGAAGAAATTCGGTTCCAAGCATCTCTGTCGGGGCCAACCGGGGAGGTTCGGCCCCTAGATACAACGGATGGCGCAGAGAGTGTCGGAGCAGAACTTGGCACTGAAACAGCCACAGGGGGAGCTGGAACCGAAGGTTCGACTAGAGGTACCAAACACTCCGGCTCCGAAAAACCAGCATGGCTCAGAGTAGGAATGATTGCAGAGGGATGAACGGACAAAAGTGGCTCCATAACTGACTGGGTCGGAGCCAACAGCAATTTAGGCAAAGCAGACAACTTCAACAGTCTCAGCACTACCCTCTCCACATCGTCTTCTGATAACCTCCTGGAAAACCTGGATGATAGAGTAGGAAAGCGGGATCTCCGAGGTATCAGAGATTTTAATATAGTGGAGGCCGGTAGAGGATCCATAGACCGGCTCAGTAAAACGGTCTAAGTGGCCGGCTCTGAAATACTTGGAACCGACCCTGTAATCACCATACTGCTCTCAGTCGGCACCAAAGTCTGTGGAGCCGATGAGACAGTGGACTTGTCTTGGTGATTTTAAGAGGTGGCTCCGAGACACCAGGGAGGGCCTCTTAGAGGATTTAGACTTTCCCTTTGTAGATTTGGAAGAGGATGAAGAGCTAGACAGCTCTTCCTCAAAGGAAGGTTTAAGAAGACCTTTTAGGATAAGCTTGTTTTTCCTCTCTTGCAACACTCTAGGACTGAAAGCATGGCAAAATAAACTGGTCTCCTGTAAATGCCCCCAAACAGTAAATACAGTTTCAGTGGCCATCCGTTATCGACATCTTTTGTGAGCACTTAATATATTTCTTAAAGACCGATGGCTTATGATCCTTACTCTCTTTAGACATTCTCACAGAGATGAGCACACACACACAAAGAAGAAGAAAAAGGAGGACTAGGTCCTCTAATTTAAATGGGCCTAGCCCGGGAAGAAAAGAAAACTAGGAAACTAGGTCTTCTAACTAAAACAGACCTATAAGGTTACAGCAAGTAAAGAATTTCACACACACAAACAGTAATATCAAAGAGAAAGAACCTAGTTCTGTTAACAACAGAAACAACGAACAAGCGGGAATCAGCAAAAAACTAAGACTTATGACTAGAGATAGCCGAATGTAGTTCTGTTAACAATGAAAAATTCAACAAGCGGGAAACCGCCAAAGTTAGACTAGCCTACTAATAACACACAATCTAACAAAGCACCTACCAAACTAAGTCTATAAAGACATGAAAACCAGCACATAGGATACCAATATTAAGTCAAAAAGGCAAAAGGCCAAAGATTGTACCAAATGGCGCAAGTAAAGCTAACTATACTAATAGCAACTGCGCTAACAATAACACAGTAACATTTTTTCTATTTTAAACTAGACCGTTCCAAAAAATTTTAGAAAAGGTTTAATTAAATGCAACACTTAACCAGAGCCAAAGAGAAGCACAACCAAACTCGTCAATGTGGCAAACGAGATCTGGGGATTGTACTGGAGCACCATGGGATACCTATCTATCCATGGGTCAACTAAAAGACTTCCAGCTTGTAAACAGGCCAAGTCGGAGCCAAGGATCGGCTCCGATCCCATATGTAAGAATGAAGGTGAGACAGGACTACAGAACATTTATTCTTTTGAGCTGAGATAAAGAATCTGAATTGCCTATAAGATACTAAGAGCTTACTAAGTTTAATGCTATTGGTTACGAAAAAAGCAATCACTCAAAATTAAAAACCTATACCAAACATAATCAGACTTGTGAATATTGTAAATCAGGTAAAACAGCCGGTGGTGGGATCTTTAGAAAGAAAGGAGGAGCATATTTCACCGAAATAAATGGAGAAGAGTAAGGTTTAATAGAAGCGCATGAACTGAGTGATTTATGTAATGTTAGAGTGGATGAAAATTGTTAAAAAGAAAATATATATGTATATTGCATGACAACAATGCGACTTTTTATTACTGTTTGTTTTTTTATTAATGAATGTAAACTCATGTTACAGTTTAAAATGTGATGATTTAATAAAGATGAAAAGCATCAACCACTACTCCGTGAGGAACGGATAACTTTAATCAGAGGTAAAAATAAAATACAAGATGGTAAGCGCTTTCGCAACTCCCAGTTGCTTCTTCAGATCATTGAAGAGTACACACAAAGACCAGATTTATATCTTTAAACCAATTAAAAAACATCCAATCAATATTGAAAAAAAATTAGCAAATTGAACAATTAACTGTGCATAAATAAAGTCTTTTGGCTTTTCCTGGTTAGGGGTCGCCACAGCGGAACTCCGGTCAGCTCATGATTGGCAGTGGATTTTTGCAGTGCTGAGTTGTCAGTCCGACGCCCAACCTTCAAAGAAGGCATGACCATTCACGCTCGCACCTACATGCATGTCTTTAATGTCACTCCGCCATAGGGAGGACATGCAGACTCCACACAGAAGGCGTTCCAGCCGAGAATTGAACGGGAGAACCTCCTCCTGTGAGGCGACAACGCTAACCGCTGCACCACTGCAGCTCCTTAACTGTGCATAAATAATAATGTCAGCAAACCACTGAGTCAATCATCTAAACTTATTAAACGCCACCAATAATATTGTCACCCAGTTCAACGAACACTTCACCAAATGCATCCTAACCCTCACCAATAGTATTTCTCCCACTTCACATCCAAACCAATCTTCTGTACCAGCAGACCAAAACCTCTTCTCCATACAACCTGTCTCAACTAGCACAATATATAAATTCCTATATAGGCTTAAACCCACAACCCTGGCCACTGGCAAATTACTTGCAGGATATCTAAAGATTGCCATTTTAGCCCCCTAATCTAAAATCCTCGAAAAATGTATACATTCCCAAATAATGTAGCATCTCCTCACTAATAAACTGCTAACCAACACCCAAGCGTGGATTCTGTCCCAATCACAGTACTACCACAGCCCTTATTAACTTTACCAACACAGAAAAACCAACATTGAAATGATGGTAACCTAGTATCCACTGTATTCCTAGATCCCTCCTATGCCTTTGATACCATCTTCCATCCCAAACCCTTTTCTCTGTCCGATCTTATTCTCAGCCACTTCACACTAGTGTGGTTTCAAAATTATCTAACCAACCGTCAACAAGCAGTAAAATGGCAAAACTCCTCATCTCCCCTCCTACCTGTCACCCTAGGGGTCCCCTAAGAACACATTCTTGGATCTCTTCTTTCTAACACATTCACCAACCAACTCCACAAAGCTACCCTGCACGCCACTGTAGTCCAGTATGCCGATGACTCCACTCTAATCAGCTCTGCCCCATCACTCCCTCAAATCCAGGTACTGACACAAGAGCCCTTTACCGCTGTTGAAATGTGGTTAGTCAACTCTCAATTAATACTTAACCCCAATAAAACATAGCTAATGATATTCTATCCCACTAGAGCCTTAGACCTTATACCTCCATTCACAATATTCTCAGCCAATAACATCCCTATCACACCTGTCCAGCACACCAAACTTCTAGGGGTTATCACAGATCACAACATGAAATTCGATATGCACATTGCACAGAAAATAAAAGAAAGTCCACAAAAACTTGGAACCCTATATAGATGCAAAAAGTACCTCTCCAATGGCAGTAAAGCCATCATCACAAAAACCCACCTACTTACCACACTTTTTCATGCCTCCCCATATTCGTCAACATTAACAAAGCAGGCTTTAACAAACTAAACACCTGGTACAATAAAATAGCTAGGTTTGCTACTGACTCACCCTTCAAGACACATCTCTGCATAGCAATCAAGCAACTATCCTGGCTAGAATTACCCAACCTGTTCACATATACCCAACTTAAAATAGCCCATCAAATTATATATTATCCCGATAGATTTCCTGCTCTTCAAGGTCTACTTAACATTTCCTCCTAAACAAATGCCTATTATGATCCACCAATAAAGCACTGGCTGACATAGGCAAAAGCAACAATAGCTCTGGGGAATCCTTGTTTTCCATTTCTTTTGCAAAAGCATGGAATACCATCCCCGTAGACATTAGGACCACTGAAAACAAAAATAATTTCAAAAAACTCCTCTGGTCCCATTTACATACTTCTTGGTTATGTAATTGTTCTGACCCTGGATAGCTTCATTTAATTAGATCATATGATACAGTAACCTTCTATGAAAGTTTTCAACAACTCCTTTCTATACTCTTAATCAATGTGTGTTTACTCTACTAGCCACTGATGAATGTAATCAAATGACTGAACAAAATGTCCTTTCCACTGTATTGTTTATTGTAAAACACTGTGCTCCTTATAGTATATTTACGTTTTGCTCCTTTCTTGGCTTTGAAACTATACTTTATTAATTTTTGACTCTGTACTGACCTTATTAACATGTGTATTGTATTTACTGTATTTGCTGAACTAATCTTTGTTCAGCATTTCGCCCTGGGCCTCCGCTGAAAATGGGATCCATGCCCAGTCAGACTTTCCTGGTAAACAAATGTAAAATAAATAAGAAATAAGACTGTATGCACAGTGAGAGAAGGGAAAAGAAGAGAAGGATAAAAGGCAGAAATTATCAGAAAATTTCATGTGAAGATAAGCAGTGAGGCGAAAAGGAACTAGACAGGTATGAGGTATGGGACAGCGTCATAGCACTACTGGGAATAGCACCCAGAGTGGTAAGAGCCTTTGTCTGTATTAATAAGGATACATTTTGTGACTTTTTTTTTTGAAGATGCTCAACATATGGAAACATTTCTAGAACAGTATAACAGAAGAAAAGACATTTAACCTTGAAAAATAAACATAATGCAGGCTTTTAATAGAAGCCAAGAAGAAAGGGTTTGTGCAATTTAGAACTGTAACTGAAAGAGATGGTTTAAAAGAATATTTAAAGACTATATATAGAGATGTTATACATGTAACAAAGATATGTGATAATAGAGGCTTATGGACTAGGGGTTGAGAATGTGGTGTAATACTGAAAATTCAAGATGAAAAAAATTGTACGTTTACCAAATATAACTAACACTGATGGAAACAAGACATGGTGAGATACTGGGACAAACCAAGGCATATTTTTACGTGGCAAGGATGATCATTTAATTAGTAATTGTGATAAAAGAAAATGTTTTATACATGGAAAAATGGGTCACTAAGCTGAACAAATGTGTGTAAAATGTGAAAAGATAGGTCATTCTTGGATTGTACAGAATTAGATAAACACACACAAGAAACTACATTAGTACAGGAACAGGAGAAGGAGAAAATTACATCAGACACTACAGAAGAAGTGCAAAATGAACAAATGAATGATATCAAAGTAACAATGGATGAGAAAGAGTATGAATGATGTAAAAGCTAAGAAAACAAAGAAGAAAAAATAAGTAATACAAGTGATGAAAGAGAAAGTAAGAAGTAAAAAGTTCTATAGGCCGAAGAGTACAATACAGAAAACGCAAGTTCAAACATGTAACTAACAGAAAGCAACAAAAGGAAATGGTTTAGATAAAAATCATTCATTATAGTAAGAATCGTAGTTGATAATGTCAAGAGCATGAAGAATATTCATTGTAGGCTAGGAGTATTAGAATAGTGTATAACATTAGATATGGACATCATAGCACTTACAGACATTAGAATAACAACTGATGAAGAAAGAGAACAAACAAGTGGCTTATGGGAAGGTAAAATAATTTGGAATATTTGTAGTGAAAAATGCTCTGTTATAGTCATCCTATGTAACGAATGGATATATTTATTTTATTTAGTTTATTAACTGGGTAGTGTCCAGCTGGGCGAGAAGCCTGTTTTCAGCAGAGACCGGGGAGAAAAGCTCCAAGGTAGATTACAAACAGAATTTACAAATGACATATACAAGTTACAGTAGGAAATAACATGCAGGTAGGTGCGTGAGTGAATGGATGTGCCTTCTTTGAAGGTTGGGCTGGCAACTTGGCACCGTAAAATATCCACTGCCAATCATTAGCGGACCAGAGTTCCGCTGTGGCGACCCCTAACCTGGAAAAGCCGAATGACAAGACAAAATTAACAAGTTCTTACTGTAGTGTTAAAAATCTGGAGTAACAAAGTTAGACATATTAAAGATATCTAGAAAATTATAAGCTATTGTCAGACATTTCAAACAATATCAATTTTCCATACATCATCTTTTCTACCATTCTTTTGGAAGAAATGATTCAAAAAGCTAGGAGATACTGAGAAAGGAAGACAGGAGGAGGATATAGACATTTGCATGTAGAGTTGTTTAGCCTGGACTCGTACAGAAGCAGAACCTATGTTTAGGGAAACATTCTTTTAGGGTCTGTTTAAATGACAGTGTGTTATTGATGGTGAGAATATGCTGTGGAAGAGAGTTCCAGTGCTTGGCTATGGTATGGCAGAATAGGGAGATACCATAGGTGTTTTGGCTTTACTAACTTTAATCTAAGGGATGTTAGGCTACCGTAGAGTTGGACTAAATCTGATAACAATTCAGCCAAAAACACCAGGACTTGGAGACAGCTGTAGGGTCCAGTACAAAACATTTTTAATGAACACAAGTGCTTTCGTGGGGAACCCCACTTCATCAGTAAAAATTAAAACAAACCCTTCTCATATATATAGATATATATATATATATATATATATATACACACACACACAGCCCTTAAAACATCTGACTCAAACAACCAATGCCTTCCAACAATGCATACAAAAAACTGTATGCATTGTTGGAAGGCATTGATCATTTGAGTCAGGTGTTTTAAGGGGGGGGTGTATATATAAGAGAAGGGTTTGTTTTAATTTGTATTGACATCTGATGAAGTGGGGTTGCCCATGAAAGCGCTTGTGTTCATTAAAAACTTTTTGTACTGGATCCTAGAGCTGTCTCCAAGTCCTGGTGTTTTTACCTGAATTGTGGACAGTTGTTTTGTACAGGACAAGTGAGTTTCAGAACTTTGGTGGCGGTTTTGTGTTTTAGATCTGGTAACACTTGTCAGGTTTGTATATGACTGTGTGGGCAGTTAGTAGCAGAGTCAGGGCAAGGAGATGAGGGAGCTCTAGCCGGTTTAGTTGAATTAATGCAGTACAGTAGTGAGATCTCTGAGATTGATTTGTAGTGAATTTGGCAATACGGTTATAGCAAGATTTGAGGCTATTTAGGTCAGATTTGCGAAGGTTGGTAAATATTTGAGAGCAATATAGAAGAGAAAATAATATATAATATATACAAAATATAATAATATATAAAATATATATTTGGATTATACAATAGTATTTATTGAAAGAATAGTGATCTTAGACACAAGGTATAAAAATCAAATTTATAGAGAGATTACACTTTATGCACATATCTTACAAAAACAAACAGAAATTGTGTTTAAAAAAATAACGGATCATGCAAGTATTTGTAATGGGGGACTTTAATTGTGATCTATGACACAGACTTAAAGGAGCAGATACTAAATCAATTCTAGATATGATTAAATATAATAAAATGTATTTATGGAAAAATAAGAGTTGGATATACAAAAGAAGCAATTTAAGAACTGAAATTGACTATTTTATAGTTTCAGACAGTTTGACTATACTACATCTAGGGTATAAAATCACAGGATTTTCATATCATTTGGCTATATGGATAGTGATACAAGAAAGAAGGAATTACATAAAAATAGGCAAAGGAATAAAAAGAATCAATGAGTCAGAATTGAATAAACAGGCAAAAGACATAATACTACAATTATGGCAAGATCACAAGTATGAGAGAATTTTATAAAGACTGGACAAGTTGCTGGATCAGTTTGAAATAAAAATATAGAAAGAAGGTATTAGAATGGCAAAATTAAGAATAATACAGGATTCCGAGGTATATAAGAAATTAGTAACCAAATATTGAAAATCATAGCAAGTAATAGTGAAGAGTTTATAGAAAAAGAAAGAAAGCTATAAGAAATGAATCAAGAAAAAACTTAAAAGATTATTTAAACAAAGATATTTTTGCATGGAAAGAAAGAAAAAATAGTAGCCCCATACTTAAGTAAAACAGTTAAAGAAAATACAAGAATAGAGAGAGAATTAATAGATGGAAAAGGCGACATAATAAAAACACAAGATGAAATTATGAAAACAATCAAAACATATATAGCAGAGACATTCTCAATAAGCAACATTACATTAAACGATTGATGGGAATTAAACAAGTTAACTGAAGAAGACAATAAAAGCATGGAGGAAAAGATTACAATAACAGAATTGGAAAATGTACTTAAGACAGTAAATGTAGAATCAGCTACAGAGATAGATGAAATTGAATACTTAATGTATAAAAACATGCAAGAATGGCAAAAAGAATATTTCATAGAAGTAATGAATGAATAGTTTGAAAAGGGTATAAATGATGCAAAGATATGTCGAGGGGTAATAAAATTCATATGGAAGACTGGAGGAAAAAAAACAGATACAGTGAATATAAAAAGTGTACGTGCCTCTGTTAAAATGCAAATTTTTTGTGAAATAAAAAAAACGAGACCACAATAAATCATTTCAAAACTTTTCCCACCTTTAATGTGATCTATAACCTGTACAATTCAATTGAAAAACAAATCCGTTAGAGGAAAAAATATACAATAAGCTTGTTGCATAAGTGTGCACTCTCTTAAACTAATACTTTGTTGAAGCACCTTTTGATTTAATTACGGCATTCAGTCTTCTTGGGCAGAAGTCTATCAGCATGGCACATCTTCACTTGGCAATATTTGCCCCCTCTTCCTTGCAAAAGTGCTCCAAATCTGTCAGATTGCGAGGGCATCTCTGGTGCACAGCCCTCTTCAGGTCACCCCACAGATTTTCTATTGGATTTAGGTCTGGGCTCTGGCTGGGCCATTCCAAAACTTTAATTTTCTTCTGGTGAAGCCATTCTTTTGTTGATTTGGATGTATGCTTGGGGCCATTGTCGTGTTGAAAGGTGAAATTCCTCTTCATCTTCAGCTTTCTAGCGGGTGCCTGAAGGTTTTGGGCCAAAAGTGACTGGTATTTGGAACTGTTCATAATTCCCTCCACCTTGACTACAGCCCCAGTTCCAGCTGAAGAAAAGCAACCCCAAAGCATGATACTACCACTACCATGCTTCACAGTGGGGATAGTGTTCTTCTGGTGATGTAAAGTGTTGTTTTTGCACCAAACGTACCTTTTAGAATTGTGGCCAAAGAGTTCAATCTTGGTCTCATCAGACCATAACACATTTTCCCACATGCTTTTGGGAGACTTTATGTATTGTTTTGCAAATTTTAGCCAGGCCTGGGAGTTGTTCTGTGTAAGAAAAAGGTTTCCATCTTGCAACCCTACCCCACAGACCAGACATATGAAAAATATGGGAGATTGTTGTCACATGTAGTACACAACCAATACTTGCTAGAAATTCCTGCATCTCCTTCAGTGTTGCTGTAGGTCTCTTGGCAGCCTCCCTGACCAGTTTTAATTTTTTATTTTCATTAATTTTGGAGGGACACCCAGTTCTTTGCAACGTCACTGTTGTCCCATATTTTCTCCACTTTTTGATGACTGTCTTCACTGTTCCATGGTATATCCAGTGCTGTGGAAATTTTTTTGTACCCTTCTTATGACTGATACCTTTCAACAATGAGATCCCTTTAATGCTTTGTAAGCTCTCTGCAAACCATGGCTTTTGCTGCTGCAGGCAACTGAGTAAATGTCAGGAAAATCCTACTAGGACAGCTGAACTTTATTTGAGGTTAAAAAGAGTCTCTGTAATTGATGGCAGGTGTGTACCCAAGAAGACTGAATGCTGTAATTAAATCAAAAGGTGCTTCAACAAAGTATTAGTTTAAGGGTGTGCACACTTATGCAACCAGCTTATTGTACGTTTATTTTTTTATATTTTACCCCTAACCGATTTGTTTTTCAATTGAATTGTACAGGTTTATAAGGTCACATTAAAGATGGGAAAAATTTTTAAATGATTTATTGTGGTCTCTTTTTTTATATCACAAAAAACTGGCATTTTAACAGGCATGTGTACACTTTTTATATATCCATTGTATAAGAAATTGGAGACCGTTAGTACTAAATAATATCGACTATAAAATTTTCATGAAAATAATAAAAGAATAGCAAACGAAGTTAAAGTATTTGGAACTAAAAATAAAGGAAGTCAAGAACTATTAATATTAATAAGAGAACTGGTAGATGTCACAACAAGCAGAAGAACAATTAAAAATATTAATAGGAGATGTAAATAAAAAATTTGATAAAATTCAGCATAAAGCATTGTGGACAATTTTGGAGGAATATAACAAGCAATAAAATGACAAAAATTCTGAAGTCAGTTTACAAGAAAAACACAGCAAGATTGGTAGTCAATGCATGGATAAGTGAGACTATAAGACTAAGAAGTGGTATTAAACAAGGATGTCCAACCAGCATCTTATTTGCATTAATTATGAATGTAGTGGTCACTGAGCATATCAGACACCAGAAGGAAGTATGATTCCAGTTATGTTTACATATACAGATGATTTAGTGTTAGCAGTTAAGAATACAGAATGGATGAAAATAGCAGTAGAAATATTCAATAAAGAACTGAAGTTAGGATTGACTCTTAATAAAGAAAAGCAAAGGACTAGGGTTTTTGGGAGAAATACTAGGTATTAAATTTAATGAAGAAGAGATAGAAACCTTAGGAATAAAGTTTGGAAAAGAACAATTAAGAGTACAGCAATGGAGAGATGATGGTTAGAATACAAAGTCTCTGCATATTTTGGAGAACATTTAGGCTATCTTACAGAAAAAACTATAAAGCAACTAAGACCAGAACTGTCACTGTTAGAAGAGTATAGAAGAGGGAACAGATCAATGAAAATACTTAGAAAGACAGACATGATAAAAGCAATGTGCAGTATTAGAACAGATCAGGATCTATCATGCACTATCGCAAATAAACTAAAAATCTCAGCACAGGTGGAAAAATTAGAAGATACGCAGATAAATATAAAGGAAAAGTACAAAATAAGCAATTTAGTGATGATCCAAAAAAGTTTTAAAGAGAACTGGGAAAAAAAAGTAAAAGGAATTGAAAGACCACCAAAAAAAGAAGAAATAGAAAAATTTTGGAGAAGTATCTATGAAGATCCTGTGGAACATAACAAGGATGCTAAATGGACAGAAGTAGTAAAAGGAAGAATAAGAAGTTTAAAGGTACAGGATATGGAATGGGATGAAGTAACAGCCAGAGAGATTGAAACAGAAGTTAAGAAAAGCATCACATTGGAAAACCTCAGGCTCAGATGCAGTACCTAACCACTGGTTAAAAATAACATCTTTGCATGAAAATGTAGCCATGAGTAAGAATTATTTATATGCATACCCTAAGCAGACACCAGCCTGGTTAACAACAGGAAAATCAATGTTCCTACTTAAGAGTGAACCCTGCAAGCTATCCTAAAAATTAGATACCAATAACTTGCCTTCTGACGACATATAAACTATACACTGGAATTGATACCGACAGAGTCTATAGTCATTTTGAAGAAAACTCAATCATAGCAATAGAACAAAAGGGCAATAAAAGAAAGCCATGTGAAACAAAGGATCATTTGCTGTTAAAGTCCTAGTGGAGAACTGTAAAGAGAGGAAGAATTTAAGTATGGCATGGATTGACTACAAAAAGCATTTGATACTACCCCACATTCATGGATCAAAGACTGCTTAGAAATGTATAATATACACCCTACACTGATCGACTACATTACAGTGACCATAAAACAGTGGCAGACCACTTTGCAATTAAGCCATGATAAAGGACAAATTATTATTCCAGGGATAAAATTCAAAGTGGGACATTCCAGAGTGACTATCACCGCTGCTATTCTGCCTTGCCCTTAACCCATTAAGCTAACTATTTAACAGCTTAGGCTATGGCTATAACTTGGCTCCTAGAAAACAACAAGTGTAAATACTTCTCATTTTCTCTTTGTCGATGATTTGAAACTGTATAGCTGATCAGATGAGGAACTGAAAGTACAGCTGCAAGTTGTCAAAACTTTTTCAGATGATATAAGAATGTGATTTGGTGTTGATAAATGTGCAAAAGCAACCTTTAAACCAGGAAAACTGCAGCACCAAGAAAACATCAGTGTGGGACAAAAATGTGATCTAAAAGAACTTGAGCAAGAGGGAGTGTATAAATATTTGGGAATTGATGAATGATCAACAAATAAAACATGAACAAATGTGAATAAAACATAGTAAGGAGTACTTTAGAAGACTTAAATTATTCCTGAAAACAGCATTGACATCTAGGAACAAAATCCAAGCTATAAACCAATTTGCTCTTCCAGTCCTAACTTACAGTTTTGGAGTGATTCACTGTCCCCAAAACGTGTTGGAAAGATTAGATAGGAAAACAAGAAGGATGCTTCATGCACACCAAATGATTTATAAAAATCAGTACATAACCAGGATTATACATTCCCAGTTCCAAAGGAGGGATGGGCTTCCTTGTCCACTCCTACCTTGGCCTGTACCCAGTGCTTCTTTCACTTCTCACTGATTGTTTTCTGCGCCCTGGTCCCCTCCCTGGCTCTTCCCTACATTTCTGCACTTGCCATTGTTGTACCGCTGCATTTTCTGCTCTACCTAAGTCCTCTATACTGTCTCTTGATTTCTCCTTCTCTTCCTACCTCGCAGTATTCCCTTCCCCACTACACCTATAACACCCATTTCCAACTCACGCTTCTACCCTACATTTCTCTCATTCCTAACTTTACTACCTGCAATCACCTCTTAACCCTTAAACGGAATATTCCTTTTTCTGAGCTCTGTTAGCATTTTGCCCAGAGTTCGCTGTTTCCCTTCTACTCGCTGTTTAACTGTTACCCACCCCTTCCTCTCTCTCGCCTCCCCCTTGGATTCACTTCCGGTCCTACTTTACAAATAGACCCCTCTTAATGTTGCCCCTTCCTTACTACTTTTCCCCTTTGGCTGCTGCGTCTCTCGGGCTTGAAGCGAATATCCAAATGTGAGTATTTAGCTGTATCCTTGATTGTGTATTCTTTACATTGTTTAGTTAAATATAACCTTCTCTTCTTAATCTGTATTAGTTATATACACTTTGTATTGTTTGTTCCTCACAATTATACTGTATTTGTAACTTTAGTATTTGCCGGCTGACCACTCACAGTTATACGACTGCGTTTTTGGGACCCACGTGGATCGCTTTTTAAGCGGATACAATAAAGCCGGTAAACTACCACTTCTATTTATGTGGCTTCACCTAGGCGCTCTCTGACGGCTGGCTTACTCTAAACTTGTTTATTAAGAATTATTGTGAGTACGCAGCTAGTCAAGAGACTATCGCTTCCATAGTGAACGGTGTATTTTACCGTTTACCCTAGCGCCCACGCGTATCCTATTAAACACCCTTTCAAGCAGCTTCTTTATCGGGCTGTGTATTTTGCGCCGCTTTTCTAGTGTCCACGTGTTCCCAACTACACACTGTCCTTTACTGTTAGGCTGGAAATGTTTTCGGGCACAACATTACATGTCCCGCTAAGGAGTTAAAGCTGTTTCAACACTAACACAGTGCGTTTTACACTTACTTTGGCAATATCACTATATTATTAACTACCCTTAGCTTCTAAAGTGATAGGTAAGTTTCTATGACCTGAGAATTGATGTGATAGTTTGGTCCATGCAAACTTTTCCTGGAACCCTACTAAATGTTTACTGTCTAACATAGTAGTATAACAATACCAGTATCAGTTATTCTCCATGATACTCTTTGTTAACTCCACTGCCCACTGTTGGAGTCTGCCTTGCATAATATAGTCGATGGCCAATGCATTGCACTTGATTGTTGTTCTCTACTGGAATTCTTAGACTCCATTTAACATCTTTACTTTTAGGCATTTAGTCTTTGTAACTTTTCTTTAGTTCAACTCTACTGCTTGATACAGCTACCAACCTATGTTGTTACTGCAAAACTGTTTTCAATTGATGCATTAATATTATGTATGCATGTCCTGTGTAAGACTTACATAGAAAACAACTGCATAGTAGGAATTTGTTTATACCCATTTAAACATTTTATATATAACTGTATTCTATTTGTTTGCTTCCTGCTATTTATTAATCCTTCTCTGGCATGCCTGCTCTACAATGTGTTAAGGGGCTGTCATGTCATTTGTTTGTCTTTAGACTCAGTTTCTAAGGCACTTTGTTTTTGGCTGTCTCTGACCTTCACCCTCTAATTGTGTGTTTACTTATTTGTATTCTATCTCTTCCTTATATTTCTCCAGCCTTGTGCACCTGAGTTCCTGCCTTTATCCACTCTAAACAGGCCAGTGCGGAGTCCAATTAAGGAACAGAGTCCTGAATAAGATTTGTTTGTCCTTCCCACCAAGACTTTCTACCCTGAACAGTCCTTTTTTGAAAGTATGTCCTGCTAATTTGAATGTTTAAATTACATAACTCCAGGCTATTTGACTTCCCTCCCAAGTTAACCAGCAGCCTACACCCCTCCTCCTTTAGCAGCTAAGTCACACTCTCCTACCCTCCCACTGCATCTTTGCCCCTAGGATAACTCTCTCCTGTACCTCCCTACACTCCCAGTAATTTGCTCTTTGCCTGCTCTGCCTCTTCTTATTCTTTACTTTGACCATTAGGTGCTACCCTAGTCCTAGTTAACCTCTTATCCCTAACTATCTCACCTGAGTTTAGTTCTCTTCACTATATCATCCTGGTCTCAGCCCCACTTCTATCCCTCTACTACACCCAACTGTACTACCTCTCTGAGCATCTAAACTTGTATTCCATCTCTCCCACCTTATCTATCATCCTCTCTCTACCCCTTCTCTTTGTCCACTCCTACCTTGGCCTGTACCCAGTGCTTCTTTCACTTCTCACTGATTGTTTTCTGCGCCCTGGTCCCCTCCCTGGCTCTTCCCCGCTCCGTTAGCCTCTCACTCCGCTCCCTACCCTACCCCCAATTCCCACCCACCCCCAGTGACCCTAGCCTTATACTTGCTCAGCCACACCCCCAATTTTCTCACACCATATCCAATTTCCTACCTCGTTCACACTCACTAACTCTCCACTCCTGATTCACTACCACACCCCTATCCCCAGCATCCAAATATTACTAATTTCTAACCTTGCCAAGCATACCGAACTCAACATGCCCCTGCCTTTCAAGTTACTTTATCTACTCCTACTATTTAACATCCTTCTTTTATACTATACCCTTACTTCCTATGAGCACTATACCCTTAGCAGATCTCCAAGCTTAGCTAAACACACAGGTTCATTCCTTCCCCCAGCTAATCAAACCTACATTAACCTCCCGTCATCATGTTCCTACCTTCCCCCACTCTATCACAGAATAACACATAACAGGTTTCACACATCTAGAAAGTTCTACATCATACCCTCCAAAAACACAAAGATATTTTCACTTCCTCAAACACTCTTACTATTACATGGTGACATCCACCCCAACCCTGGCCCAAACACTTCCCTCCTTAACACCCTCACAAAACCAAATACTAACAGTTCAAACTCACCTTTCTCTTCTAATTCCCTTTCTATAGCACACCTAAATATTCGGAGCATTAACAATAAAATTACACAACTCCATGCTTTAATTGACCTCTACTCATTTGACATTCTCTGTCTTACTGAAACCTGGCTTAAACCAGGCACCAAAGACAATGACATTACTCCTCCTGGTTATAGCATTTTAAGGCAGGATCGTCTAAGCAAAAGGGTGGTGGTGTTGCTTTACTCTATAAATCTCAACTACAAGTGTCCTCTATTGACTCCCTCCCTCCCTCCCCTGCCAATGCTGAAATACTCTGCAGCAAATTCCACTTAAATAAAAACAAAGCCATATATATAATTTGCTCCTATATCCCTCCTGGCAACAACTTAAATACACTAGAATATATCCTTAGCTGGCTCTCCTGTACCTTTCCTCAGGAAACCATAATCCTAGGAGACTTTAACATTGACTGGAACTCTTGTATATCTCCCAAACCCACCCATCACCTCAACCTCTTTACCTTTCAACAAACTATAAACTCCCCCACTAGAATTCACAAATCTACCAATAAACAAGCCATCTTGGACTGGATATTAGTCAATAATAATCCTCTTTCTTATAAAACTGGTATACTTCCCGACAATATCAGCGACCATCTTCTCACCTACATCACCAAACAAAAAAACAACAATTTAAACCAGCCCAACTATCGTATTATTCGTAACAAAAAAACTTTAACCTTCCTAGCTTCCTCAATGAACTCAAACTGTATAACTGGTCAACTCTAAAACACCTGCCAATTGAGGAAGCAGTTGCCCATTTTAACAACACATTCCTCCAAATTCTTGAGCATCACGCCCCCTCTCGCATTATTAGAACAGGATCCAAAGCTGCCCCATGGCTCTCTAAAGATACCAAGCAAATGATGCATTTAAGAAATAAACAATGGACAAAATGGAGAACTACTAAAAACCCAACTGACCACCAAAACTTCAAATACCTTAGAAACACTACAAAAAAACTTACCTATCTTGACAAAAAAAATTATTATCTTCAACACCAACAAAATCAAAATCATAATCCCAAAAAATTCTGGTCAGGAATCAATAAACTCCTCCATCCAGGCAATACCAAAACACCTACTCCAGCTAGCTTAGTGCAAACTCCACCCAACTTAATAGCCTGTACATTCAACACCTTCTTCTCTGAAACAGTCACCTCTCTAGCAAAGTCCATGATTCCCCACACTTCCCTCAAAATGACCTCTCCTCAAAATAACCCCCCCCACTCTAACATTTAATACAGTCTCCACAACCTATATACACAAATTACTCTCAAAACTAAAACCTTGCACTCCTTCAGCCGACCTACTACCAGCTGAATATCTGCAGCTTGCAGCAGCTGAAGTAGCATACCCAGTCTCCATCTTAATTAATAGAACAATAACTGAAGCCACTATTCCTTCCCTATGGAAAATCTCCCATATCATTCCTCTGCATAAAGGAGGAAACACTAATGAACTTTCCAACTTCCGTCCTATAGCCTTATTATCACCTCTATCTAAACTTATGGAACGTTGTATTCACCAACAATTTCTACATCATCTTTTACATAATAACCTACTTTCTGACTCCCAACATGGTTTTAGACCTTTCCATAGCACCTCCACTGCTCTTCTCTCCTTTTCAGACACTATCAACAAAAATCGCAATAACAATCTCTTCTCCTCTGCTTTATTTCTTGACCTCTCTAAAGCCTTTGATATGGTGAACCATCACCTCCTGCTAGACATTTTGAAATGTCTCTCTCTCGAACCTTTGGCATTGCACTGGTTTGACTCCTACTTGAAAGATAGACAACAAGCAGTCCTCTGGGACAGCCATCTTTCCTCTCTACTTCCAGTCACTATCGGTGTCCCTCAAGGATCCATCTTAGGACCCCTTCTCTTCTCCATATTTATTAATAACCTGTCTACCTCTCTTCCCACCTCCACATGTATTCAATACAGGCGATTCAACTCTTATCTGTTCAGCTGCTTCCCAGCCGAACTTCACTCTTCTACCCAACAAGTCTTTACAGCAGTAGAAAAATGGTTCCAAGATATCTGTCTCCTCCTTAATCCTAAAAACGAAACTATTACTCTTCTCTCCTACCCTTATATTCCTCCCTCTCTCCTTTTCAATTATGTCTGACAATGGTACCATCATTACACCTGACTGTTCCACTAAACTACTAGGCGTCACAATAGATAATCAACTAAACTTTGATTACACATTGACCTTACAATCAAAGCTGTTAATAAAAGATTGGTGCTCTTTATAGACTTAAGCCTTTTCTAACAGCATCTACAAGCGTGTCTCTAGCCCAAACTCATCTCATCTCCACACTATTGTATGCCTCGCCTTCCTTTATAAACCTTTCAAAATCTAACCTTCAGAAACTTGCCACAGCCTATCATAGCATTGCCAGGTTTGCCACAGGCTCCCCATTTCACACCCATCATTGTGTTAACCTCAAAAAGCTTGACTGGCTCGAACTCCAAAATCTTATTCTCCTACATCAATTAGTCATCACCTATAAAATCCTCAACTACCCTTCTAATACACCCACACTAAATAACCTTATTGTCCCTTACAGAAATCTTACCTCCTTCGTTCAGCCAACAAACTACTTGTTGCCACTCTCAAATCACACAACAAAGCTGGTGACTCCTTGTTTACAAACGCCATTGGCTCATACTGGAATAAACTTCCCATAGAACTGACCTCTCTAGGCTCTTCCCAACTTTTCAGGAAACAACTGAGGAACTATTTTATGTCTCACTGGCTATGCCCCTGCTCAAACCCTGACTGACCTGAGCATCCAACCCACTTCTCATTTCTCTCCATTTACCTCTATGCTTGTCCCTATCACTAATACTTCCACTCTTCTGCAACTATCTACTATCCACTTGGATACTACTTTACCTCTGCAACCTGTTATCCCCCCAATTTACGTTGCTCCCAGCTATGCTAATCTGCCTCTTAATATATTGCCCTGGCACAAAACCATTATAACAATTGTTATTACTGCAAATACCTAAAGACTCTTATGTAATTTACCACTTTCTTTCTTTTATGGCTGTACTATTCCTACTACAGCAAAGAATTTGCAATTATAAATCATCTCTCTATGTTATAACTATAGCTTTATTAAGTTTGCTAATTATAATTTCATTTAAGTTTGCTAATTATAGCTATTGTCATTTTGCTTTAGTATCATTACTATACTTCATTAGACTAATTTTCTTATCATGCTTATAATTTTGTATCCCGGTGTACTATTTTTATGTTACCTTCTAGTATATAGTGGAGCTTTTCTCCTCGGGCCTCTGCTGAAAATGGACATGTATCCAGCCAGACTAGCCCGGTCAACAAATGTAAAATAAAATAAAATAAATAAATAAAATAAAATAAATTATATGTACAGATCTGCAATCATGGGACTCCACACATCTGCTGACCTCACAAGACCCAAATGTAGTGAAAGTTTTGAAACATGAGGAAAATAAATCTAAGATGACTTCCCTGCTTAGGCTAGCAGAAGCATATCGGCATCAAGCAGGAATGGAAATCAAACCACAAGTGAATAAAAACCAAGCAGCAACTGAATGTGCAAAAAACAAAAGAAAGAATATAAGGTGAAGGACCAGATGAGTAGGCAAGAAATGTGGAAAATGCATAAATATATTTGCAAATATAGAAAACTTCTGGAAGAGCCTCATGTTGACCAGGATCAAACACAGGAATGGTTAAGGAGAGGAGAATTCAAACCAAGAGATGAAAGGTTAACATTGGCAGCACAAGATAGTGAGGTATGTACACACTGGTTTACAAAGTCCATTGAACATGTGTGAGAAACAGACAAATGTAGGTTTTGCAGAACAGGAAACAGTTGCACACCTCGTTGCTGGTTGCAACATACTAATGGCAGAAGGGCTGCATACTGAAAGGCATAATAATGTGGTGAGACTGTTGCACTGGGGATTGTGCAAACATTATGGTACTGAAGTGGCTAAAAAACACTGGAAACATGAGCCACAAAGCACCATAGAAAATGAAGTCTGCATCACATGGGATCATCCACTGCCAACAGTTCAAAAGATAGATGCTAGAAACCTGGATATAGTGGTCCAAAAAACAAATACAGAAGTAGCACTGAAAGTTGAAATGGCCATATCCATTGACTACAGTGTCCTGCATACAGAGAGACACAAAGTAATAAAATATCAGCATTTGCAAGCAGAAACGAGAGCAGTGTGGAAGAAAGATACCCAGATAGCTCCAATAATAGTAGGAGCAACGGGTTTTATAAAAAAGAGTCTACAATCATATTTAGATATGCCACCAATACATGCAACTCCATACGAACTGTAGGAGTCATTACTGGGCACATTGCGAGTGCTGCGAAGAGCACTTTTGGCTGACATCAAAGAGTTAAACAATACTAATTTCATGACCTTTAATCATACTTTGACTTAGGAATGGGGTCCATTCCCATCATGGGAAACCACAAATTTGTTGCAGGGGTTCCACCTTTGTCCCTCATTGACTAGGGCAACAGGTGTTGGCAGAGGTTTCTTTTTTGGGGATAAACTCTTGGCTTGTAAGGGCCCCAGGGCCATTAGCCTAGTACCTTCCTATGATCCAATGGTATTAGAAACCCAATAGATTTGGAGAAATTAAAAAAAGGCATGTTTAAGTAACTCCATGATATTAGTTAAAATTGCACAGTAAGCTAAATGTATGTACAATTCCGTTACCCTTAAAAAAAGGATTTAATTAATGTAATTTTTACATTCCTTTGGGGAACAAGACTAAACCCAGTGAAGAGAGGCATTCTTTATGTAAATAACAAAGGAGGGTTGAGCTCGTTACATCCAAATGTATGTTTTTTAATTAGGCTTGTACAAAATCTTAGTAAACAGGAAAGAAAATAAAAGTTACTAACACAATTCATAGAAGGGAAACAAAGTAATCTGGGAAAAGTTGGAATATTTAAAAAGAAGCAAAAAAGTTAATTGTATGGACATGAAATTATATCAAGAGAAAATGCTGATATGGAAAATTGATTCAGGAAAGAGAAAAAATTGCGGTACGAAAATATAATGGAAAAATGTTATTATGTTTACCCTTGGAAACATACAAGTGAAGTGAAGATCAGAGCAGTAAAAATGAGAAAGTACAGTTGTGTACCTACCATAAATGTTGATGCTCGAGTGTATTCACTGTTGCAGTCATTACAGTTGGGTTATCCTGCTGGCAGGCTACCCGTCGTCGGCCTGAATTCCAAAGTCCTAGTCTGGCATCGGTTGCTGTCGCCTCTTCTCTGACGTCAGTGCGCCAGGGGTATAAAAGATGCAGCTGTCATTTTCTTCAGTTTTTCTTGCCCCAGATGTCAGGTGCCCCCAAAAGGGTAGGCTAAAAAACATTACTTATAAAAGCATGCACTAAAATAAACAATACCTTCATCTACAAGCAAATACACCACATAGGTTGTATAGGATAGAGAAGTACAGATAAGTCCCAGCAAAGAAAGGGGGATGGTGGGTGGGTAACCTGGACTGCAACAGTGAATACACTCGAACATCTACATTTATGGTAGGTACACAACTGTACTATGTTCATCGTATTTCACTGTTGCAGTCCTTACAGTTGGGTTGAATCCCAAAGCTGAGGTTGGGTGGCTGGGTCTAAATAGAATTAGGAGTGGCTATAAGGCCCTGCAGAACTGCAGTGGCAAAGCCTGCTCTGGATTTAGAGTAAAGAGGTAAGTGGTAGTGCTTAGTAAAAGTGTGCACTGAAGTCCAAGCTGCAGCCTCCAAAATATCCTTGGTTGGTGGTACTCTGAGGAAAGCTGCTGAGGTGGCTGCTGCCCTGGTAGAATGTGGTCTAATGCCCTTAGGCACTGATTTGCCATGTTGTGAATAGCAGAAACAAATGCAGTGTCCTATCCATTTTGAAACCGTCTGCTTTGAGATAGCCTTTCCTTGTGATCCTGCAGCATATGCCACTAAAAGTTGCTCAGTCTTTCTGAAAGCTTTAGTTTTTGTCCAAGTAGAAGCGTAGCTGTCTGTGTATGTCCAAAGAATGCAGAAGTCTCTCTCCTTTATTCTGTGGGTTTGGGTAAAAAGTAGGCAAATGAATGGTTTGGTTAAGTGCCACACTGGACACTACCTTAGGCATAAATGTTGGGTTTGTCCTTGGAGAAACCCTGTCCGGATGGAAGATAATAACAGGTTCCACAGCCATTAATGCCTGTAACTCTGAGACTCTTCTTGCTGAAGTTATTGCTAGGAGCAGAGCTGTTTTCCATGATAAGAATTTTATCTTAGCTGTATTGGCTGGCTCAAAAGGAGGCAGTGTGAGTTTTTCCAAGACAAAATTGAGGTCCCATGCAGGTATTGGTGCTCTCCTTGGAGGTCTTATGTTTTTGGCCCCCCTGAGGAACTGCCTAAGCAATGGATGTGAAAAAATAGGTGGGTCTGTACTGTAATGAGCTGAAATGGCAGAGGCACGGATCTTAATTGATGAGAAGGATAGGCCTTTGTCCAGCATCTCAGTTAGATATTGTAAAATTTGAGGAATATTTGGAACAAGCGTGTCAATTCCTAGTGCCTGGTTCCAAGTACAGAATCTCCTCCATTTTTCTGCATAAGATTTTCTGGTGCTGGGTCTCCTGGCCTCCAAAATAACATCCATAACCGCTTTAGAGACAGGTGTATTCTGAATGGTTACACTATCTGCCATGCAGCTAGATTTAGGGTTCTGAGTTGGCTGTGCAGGATCTGATTGTTTTGTTGGGTCAGTAAATGAGGAATTTGAGGCAATGCCCAGG
This sequence comes from Protopterus annectens, assembly GCF_019279795.1. NCBI lineage: Eukaryota > Metazoa > Chordata > Ceratodontiformes > Protopteridae > Protopterus > Protopterus annectens. Next base: position 825,234,205 of record NC_056726.1, read on the forward strand.
CTGGGCCTTGGGACAAGCTCCTTAGGATTGGGTACCAGTGTTGGTGTGGCCAATCTGGGGCAATCGGTATCGCTTGCGGCTTCTCTTGTCTGACCTTTAGGAGTACCTTGGGGAGGAGAGGCAGTGGAGGAAAGGCATATACTGTAAGGTTGTTCCAGCTAAATGACAAGACATCCACTTTCCATGCTAGTTTGTGATAAGTCCTTGTGCAGAATCTTCCTTGTGCAGAATCTCTGAAGTTGGCAGTTGTGAGGGGAGGCAAAGAGATCTATGTCTGGGCATCCCCATTTCCTTGTTATCATGCTGAAGATTTGTGGATCTAGTTTCCACTTGTGAGGATCCATGAGGTTTCTGCTTAGTTTGTCTGTCAGAGCATTTGTTTTTCCTGGCAGGAATTGTGCTTGCAGGTGTACTTGGTAAGTCAATGCTGTGTTCCACAAAATCATGGCTTGTCTGCAGAGAGGGTAGGAATGTGTGCCCCCCTGCTTGTTTATGTACCACATGACTGTGGTGTTGTCCGTCTTTATCAGCAGCTGTCCTGGATGAAGTAGGTCCTTGAAGGCTGTCAGGGCATTTTGTACAGCTAGCATTTCTTTTTTATTGATGTGAAGCTGTCTTTAGCTTGGGGGCCATGTGCCCTGAATACATTTTCCTGCCATGTGGGCCCCCCAGGCATAATCTGATGCATCTGTTGTTAGTGTTTGCCTGGCTGTGGGTAAACTGAATGGCTGTCCCTTGTTGTGGTGACAGGCCTGTGCCCACCATCGAAACTCCTGTTGCAGGCAGGGAATGAGTGAAATTAATGATTCCAGGCTGTGGCAATGTTGAGTCCAAACACTTTTAGATACCATTGTAGTTTCCTCATATGCAGTCTTTGCATATGGAATTAGCAGAATGCAGGCCATGTAGCCCAGAGCCTGCAGAATTTTCTTGCAGATAACTGGGTCTTTGTTGCCATGCTTTCGAAGTAAGAAGTCAGTTGTCTTTGTTTGTCTGGCGTGAGATAAGCCATCTGGGCAGTTGTATTTAAGCTTGCACCCAGGAATATTATCTCTTGAGAGGGTACTAGTTTTGATTTCTTTTCGTTTACTGTGTGCCCTAGGTAAATTAGTAATCTTTTTACAAATGCCACATGCTTTAGTAGAACGTCTTTGTTCTCTGCTTGAATAAGGCAGTCGTCCAAGTAGGGATATATCTGAATTCCTCTTTGTCTGCAAAATGCAATTACTGGTGCAAGGCATTTTGTGAAGACCCTGGGTGCAGTAGATAAGCCAAAGGGCAGTGCAGAGAATTAGAGAATTGGTAGTGCATTGAGCCAGCAATGAATCTGATGTATCTTCTGCAAGATTGTCTGATTGGGACATGTAGGTATGCCTCTTTGAGGTCCAAAGTTACAAGCCAAGCCTTCTTGCCCAGCATGGGCAGAAGCTGCTGCAGAGTCAACATTTTGAATTTCGGAACGTCCAGAAAAGTATTTAGAATAGACAGGTCCAGAATTGGTCTCCATGCTTTGTCCTTTCTTGGTACTAAGAAAAGTCTTGAGTAAAATCCTTGTCCCTGTTCTTGTTGTGGCACTGGCTGAATAGCCCTCATGTCCATGAGAGATGAAACTTATTTTTGTGCCTCTGCCATTGATTGTGTAGCAGGTCTGGCATACCTTTTGCCTTTGGAAGGGTGTGAAAGTGGAATCTGTAGCCCTGAGAGACTATATTTAAGACCCATTTGTTCTGGGTGATCGTGTGCCAATTTTGTGAAAAAAGTGTTAGCTTTCCTCCTAAGGGTGCTGCCAAAAGATAAATGGTTGGCATTGGCAGAGGGAAGTCATTGGGACTGTTTCTTATAAGGCTGTGAATTGTCTTCTCCGCTTTTGGAGGTAGAAGCATCCCATTGTTTGGACCTGTATGAGCCCTGGGGCTGTTGTCTGCCTCTAGGGCGTCTGTATCTGCCTCTTTGTGGCCTGTCTGACACGGGGAAAGGACCAATTCTTAGAAGGCCAGTTCCTGCTAAATATGGGTGGCTGTACCTGTAAGAAATCCTTCACTGTCTGCATAGATTTAGCTTTATCCTCCATTTTCTTCAACACCTCTTCTGCCTTAACACCAAACAAAGTATCATGCTGTAATGGAGCATCCCATAATTTTGCTTTAACATGATCAGGCAGAGTCTGTTCCTTTAACCAAGTATGCCTTCTAATGACAGACCCTGTTACAGCGGCCCTGCAAGAGGCCTCCAGTGAATCATAACCACATTGCAAAGTATGTTTTCCCACTTGTTCAGCTGCATGCAATAAATCCTGCAATTCCTTGTTCTCAGAACATTCAGAATTTGTCAACATTTTCTGTTTTAACAGAGACATTAAGTATTGCTGATATTTAAGCATATGAAACTGGCAATTTAAAGCCCTTACAGCCAAAGTAGCAGAAGTGTAAACTTTTTTCCCCCATCTGTCCAGTGCCATAGAATCTCTATCTGTGGGGACAGGGTTTTTTGCAGTAGCAGCCTTGACCACTTTGGGACCCTGAGAAATAGTTTCTGGGTCAGCAGCAGGGTTTTTATATAGAAATTTATGAGAATCTGGAACCCTGTAGTATCTGTCTAGCCTAACAGGTGCAGGAGGTAAAGAGTCGGGAGACAGGCCGGACTCTGAAAATACATCATCGACAATGTCTAGAACAGGTGGAATAGCAAGAGGTCTGTGCTGAGGTACTAAAAGAAAGTCTCTGAGCCTTTTCTTAGAATCTGAATAATCTTGGCTCTGCCAGTGGAAATGCTCCCTCATGGTATGCGGGGTTTCCCCAAATGAGTAATCCTCAGGAGGAGAAGCTGAAGGAATGGATTCTTCAGCATCAGAATCCTCATAGGGAGGAATAGAGTATCCCTGTTCTGAAGAGGAGTCAGAGGAAATGGAAACCTGATCAGAGGAATCATATTCAGTATCTTGCCTAGGCCTCTTATCAGGAGGGGGGTGGGAACCCCTGATCAAAGTAATTAGGTCTTCGGCCATTTTGAGCATCTGTTTCTTAGGCATGGAAGTCTGTCCTGGAGAATGCTGTACTTGTTTCCTTGTCTTTAAAACTGTTTTAGTCTTTGTCTCGGATGCTGAAGTTGGCTTGATATAAAGCTGTGTAGGTCTGAAAACACCCTCAGAAGCCGATGCCTGCTCAGCAGCTTCGGACCTATCTGAGGGATTAGTTTCCGAAGGCCCAATACCTTGAGTATCCAGAGGCTTAAGTTGTCTCCACGTGGGAGTCGGAGGCGGCCTGTGGCTCTGAAGTAGCGGGGCTGCGAAAGCACCTCACTGAGAACCGGCGAACTGGCCTCGAAGAGGCTTCGTCGTCTGTTTTGGACCTCGGATGCCAGTCCTTTTCTTTTTCCTTGCACTTTTTATGAACTCCGGTCTTCGGTTGTTCTGACGACATTATGTAGTTAAACCTTCGGCCAAAGTAATGAAAAGCAAAATCGTACCAACGCTTAATAATGCGTTGGTTAAATCTAGCACAAAACCAACAACTAGCAATGTCATGGTCAGGGCCTAGGCAAGGAATACAGTAAGAATGAAAATGAAAATCCTTATGAGGTATTTGCTTCCCACAAGAAATACAATTGTTAACTTTTTCTGACATCGGTCTGGAGCAAGAAAAAAGTTTCCCCAACAGGGTACTTAGCTTTATAGAAGACTTCGGATCTGAAATTCGATTTCGAAAAATCTCAGGAGTCGGCCGACTGGCACTTGCGAACTGCTTTTGCTTCGGGCACCGCGCGAAGAGAAAGACTGAAGAAAATGGTGTCGGCTGCATCTTTTATACCCCTGGCGCACTGACGTCAGGGAAGAGGCGACAGCAACCGACGCCGGACCAGGACTTTGGAATTCAGGCCGACTGCGGGTAGCCTGCCAGCAGGATAACCCAACTGTAATGACTGCAACAGTGAAACACGATAGATACAAAAAATGTGTAGCATGTACAGATGTTTGTGGAGACTATCAATAAGTTAGTTACCGGCCAAGGCAAACATGCCATATAAGACAATAAAAGATAGAATCTGTTTACACTGTGGTGGATTAGAGACAATTGAACATGTTTGTATAAACTGTAAAAAATCAAACTGTAGAAAGAAATATATGACAAAGGATACTTACAAGAATTGAAGAACAGTGATTGTATTAATATGGACATGACTGAATATGGACATTACAAAAATGTAAAACTTAAGGACATTAACAAACTGGATGAAAAATTATTTTGTATAATATGAATAATGTGGAACAAAAGTATTAATGAAGTAAAATACACTGGAAAGTGGTTATTTTCAGAGATTTTGAAGAAAGTAAGACTGATTGCAAAGAAAAGAGTGGGGGGGGGTTACAAAATTGAAAGTTTAATATAAATGTAAGAATCATGTTCTAAATATTGTAAATAATGTAAATATGCACTGAAAAGTTATACATAAGATGTATATATTTGTAAATACAATAAAAGAACCCCTTACTCTTTTCGATGGGTAGTGTGGGATCTTTTACATCCACCACCAAAACACAGGCAGATTGGTATAGGTTTAACATTTCATCCAATGGATGACACACTTAGATGTGAAGCACTCCCCCTTATGCTTCAGCAAACCATCTCCATGGAGACAGAATAAAACCCACAGCATTTGCATTAAAGGTGAGTATGCCACCAGTTCCACCACTGACACTGACTCTATTACCAGGAAAACTAAACAGTAAACTGCAAGGGGTTTCAAAAAGGTCTTTAACCTATACAGCTACAGCAAAAAGAATCAATGCCATCACTATATGATTATTATTATTGAGGTTTAACTTGTCACAAGTCAGGACTGAAAGCAAATATAGACAGCCTGTTCCATTCTTTCATTCACTCTCTCCAACACCTGCTATGTCATCATTCAGCGTTGTGGGGGAATTAGAGCGTATCCTAGCACTCAGTATCAGTAAACCACAAGATTCAGACAGGCATACATGCACACACACACACATATTCATGCACCCAACACTGCATGCATATTTGTATGCAAATTAGAGGCTCATCACTTTACCTATCAGCATATTTGAGACATGGGAGAAAACCAATGGCACCAAATGAAATCCCAAACAAACATAGGGAGTCCATGCAGACTTTGCACAGAAACAATTTCAGTCAAGAAGTAAACCAAAGAAACAATGATGTGATAAGGAACACTAACCACTGTTACAGTCTCTAAACTTTAAATCCAGATTACGTTCCCCTACACTATTTGTACTATGCTACACAATTACCACTTAATTCTGAATTTTCCTATTTTACTATTTTCCATGGTTCTAAATGAAGTTACATTTGTTTTTATATGATTCTTGATTACCTAGGATGCTGTCATTCCATTTAATGATGAACTGAAAGTTTGTAATTGCAAGTCTCTAAAATGAACTATAGCAAGATGGACAGCATTTGGTCAATGCAAAAACCATGTCCGTAGTAATAACAAATACAGTCTTTTTTAAATATATGCCCTACCTCTATAAGCTTGCTTCTTGGCCTTGGCACTGGAGGAACAGCCATATCAGATGCATGGGGGTGAAGTCTAGGCTGTGGCTGGGGTTTCTTTTTCCTTGGTAAAGGAACAGGTGCAGCAATATGTTCTGGAAGAAAAAAACACGAGTATGTAACAAAGGTATATTTGACTCCACTCCCATCTGTTACAAAAGCAATACGCAAGAGACAGACAGACCTTGGGTTTAGTTAAGACAGCACAACAATCACTTAAAATGGGATATGATCATTCAGCACATCTTTCAGCAAAGATTGGAGCAGTACTTAGAAACATACAATGTTATACAAACCCTAAAAACACATACCAAAATTAACACACAATTAATACATACACTGAAATTACTCAGAAATCACATTATATGAAAAACAAGACGCTAACTGCTATAAACTGAAAGCAAGTGTAAAATTAAAGAACAAATAATTGTCATGGCATTAGTACCAAATTTAGGTTTGTCTCAAATGACCTAGAAGGATCAACTCCCTTTATAAACACCTGTTACGATGAAATATCTGCAAATTCAATTTCATTGGAGTAAACATAACTTATGAAAAAAGAGGGAGTGATACAGAAAAAAACAAAACATAGAATAAAGGAATACTGGATATACAAGTCATGGGCTATGAAGGATCAAAGCTTGAATAATGCCTTTGAACTTAAAGATTATGTACAGTACCTTTTAGAAAACCCCAATTTTTCTTGAAAAAAAATTGGCATTCTTAATGTATTATTGAAATTGCTTTAACATTTCCCATCAAACACAGAAGTCTAATGAATCTATCAAACTGCTAATTTAACAAGCTGGCAACTACTTGTTTCAGTAGCTCAACTGGTAGCACACCTACCTCCCTTTGGTCCTGGATGATCAGAAAGTTGTGGGTTCTTTTTCCCACTGAAGGTTCTTGGATTACTTTTCTAATTCTGACACTGTACTGCAGAAAAAAAGGATGATGCACTCTTGTCTGTGACATCCTGCAGATGAGGTATTAAAACTGTGGCCCCATCTACCTGAGTTTCTGGTAGCTTGGATGGATATGAAAGATCCAATAGCACATTAAAAAAGAAGTTTCTGGTGCCCCAGCCAAATTTAACCTAGTCAGTATGAATACTATCTTCAGTCCTCCTGAAACAGAAACCGAACAGGATACCAGGACTGCCTAGGTCCACATGGGTGAGGCAACAGGAATAAAGGAGAGGCCATTCTAAACTTCTGTCTGACAAATGGCTTGATACACATGGTTCAGAAAGAGAGTCACATGATCACATACAAGACTGGCAAACATGCAACATTAGTGGTTGTAACAACTACAATTACAATCGGCCAAGATTCATTTCTTATACTTCTGCATTCAGGAGGATTTTTTAAGGTATTTTTTTCTTCATTTACTTGCACTTTAACTTTGCTTTTCCACACAGAATTTGCATGCATGATGCATATGAGAACTCTTGCGGAAAACTGAATTTTACAGGTTTTGAGGTGCATTTAGTTCATTTAGTAGGTACATTCTAGGATGGAATTATATGGTTTCACACAACTAATTAATAGCTCCACACATTATAGTGGGACACAGAAAGCCTATTTGGCATAATGGTTAAAATCTCTGCCTTCCATTCACAAGGTAAGAGGTTCATCCCTGACCTCCAGTCAGTGCCTATTTGGAGCTTGTATGTTCTCCCTGTGGGGTTCTTCCCACTTCCAGAAAACATGCTTAGTGTTTCCATCTCTACATGGTGGAAATACAGGGGGTTGATTTGCACAAACCAACCACTTTGGGCATCTACTGTGGTGCACACTATCCTCAAGAAAGGAGAACATGGACTACAGACTATGTACCATGGCAGGACCAGAAACTTGATGGTGTAAAATATAGCTCTAGGTGATTTGGTCATGTTGACTAATGTTGTCAAATGGGCCTGGGTATTTGCTGGTGATAAGTGGGTTGAGGACCCAGCCTAGTCCAAGGACCCATGCTAATGGTGGAAGGGGTGGCAGGGGGTTATGTGCCCGCCATAAAGCTTCAGTAAGCTACTGGCCGGTCAATGTCCAGTTGCCCAGCCTGGGTTACCTGGGATAGCTCTGTTGAGTGAAACCTGGATGTAAAACCAATCAACTTGCCAAACGTAAACTAAGAATTGCTACATTCAATGTAGGTTCACTGACAGGATGCAACTTGGAAGTGGATGCCATGATGGTACAGAGGAGGCTGGACATCTTATGCATCTAAGAGACAAGATGGAAGGGAAGTGCAGTAAAGACACTTGGCTTGAGATTCAGAGTCTACTACTCATGAGGATGACTGGATAGAAATGGTATGGGAATTGTGTTGATAGGTTTCAAAAGGCAGTGAGGGATATCATCAAAAATAGTGACAGACTCATGGCAATCAAACTCCAGGGTAATGATAGGACAGTATTCATAATCTCAGCCTATGTCCCAACAGCAGTGTTGTGATAGAGAGGAGAAGAGTGCATTCATACACCAGTTGCATGGCCTATTAGATAAAGCAGGACAGCATGAATTGGTGTTGATAATGGGTGACTTGAATGCACATATCAGGCGACACAGAACAGGATACCAGGACTGCCTAGGTCCACATGGGTGAGGCAACAGGAATAAAGGAGAGGCCATTCTAAACTTCTGTCTGGCAAATGGCTTGATACACATGGTTCAGAAAGAGAGTCACATGATCACATACAAGACTGGCAAACATGCAACTCGGGTAGCTTTTCTCCTAGTAAGGAAAGGGCAGTGGCATAGAATCAGTGATTGGAAAGTAATCCCCAGTGAAAAAGTCACAGCATAAACCACTGATTGTCAAAATCAGCTGCAAGCAATGGTCAGAGAAGGACCTAAGTTCAACAAGGACCAGGCTGAAGACCTGGAAGTTGGCACAACAGCTCAAAGAATTACTTAGGGCTTTAGCAGTCCAAGAGGTGGAAATCGGTGGAGTTGAGGATGAATGGCAGTACCTCAAAACAGTATGTGTGAATACTACAGAACAGATATGTGGCTGACCTAGGTAAGGAAATAAGGTACATCAGGAAGGCCAGTGGTTGAATGCAGAAGTCCAGGAAGTCATCAAAGAAAGGAGGAGTGCAGAAAAAAGTGGGAGATAGAAAACATGGACCAGACTAGGGAGGGAATACTGGTTGGCTAAAAATGAAGTTACAAAAGGAGTTGAGATAGCAAAGAACAGGGCATCGGAGGCACTTCTGGAAAGTGGTTCAGTAGGTGGCACAAAGAAACTATCAGGTTGCAGGACGAAGACAGAAAAATAAAGATAGTCAGACACTCTTCATAAGGAATGCCAGCAACCACCTGCTCACCCGGTCCACAGAACATCAAAGGCAGATGGAAGGAATATTTCCAGCAGCTTCTGAATGAAGAAAATCCCACAAAAGCTGTACTGTCCCAGACACAGCCTACAGAGAGAAAAGAGGAGGAGCCCACCTTAGAAGAAGTAAGACTAGCACTAAGGAAACTGAAGTCAGAGAAAGCAGCAGGCTCAAATGAGGTCACAGCAGATATGATAAAGATGCTTGGTGAGATGTGGGAGAAATGGCTCCTGAGGGTACTCATAGCAGTGTGGAGAGAAAAGTATATACCAGATGACTGGAGAATAAGCATGGTTGTACCAGTGTACAAGAACAAAGGGGACAGCCACAATTGTGGGCAGTACAGAGGTATCAAACTCGTGTCACACTGCATGAAAAGTCTGGAGACAGGGACTGATAGATGGATACACAGAGTAATAGAAAGTAAGATGGGAGGATGAGCAGTTTGGATTCAGATAAGGATGCACCACAACTGACCCAATGTTTGCAGTGAAACAGATAGTTGAGAAGAAGCTAGAGATGTGGAGAGTTCAACTGGATATTCCTAGACTTGGAGAAAGCATATGACAAGGTCCCAAGAAAGCTGATTTGGCAGTGGTTCGAAGTCCCAGAGAAATTGGTAGAATTAGTGCAGACTATGTACAAGGACCCAATGACTCAAGTACGAACAGTGTTCGGTCTCACAAAAGGGTTACCAGTGGGAGTGGGTGTGCACCAAGGTTCAGCTATGAGCCCACTGCTGTTCATACGGTTGATGGACTACATTAGCAAATACGTTGGAGGGGACAAATTAACAAATTTGCTGTATGTAGATGATGTGGCATTACAGAAAGACTAAGCAAGAACTTCAGCAAAGGAAAGGGAAATGGAATGCAAAACTGAAGGCACATGGGATGAAGCTAAGTACAGATAAGACAGTAGTAAGGGCAGCAAATTGGGGAAATCAGGAGGAGATGAGAGCTGAGATAGAGGGGAAGATAGTAGAACAGGTTAACAGCATCAAGTATCCGCGCGGGGTGGTTGAGGAAAAGGGAAGCCTGAAGGAAGTGGTCAAAGCTAGAATCAGAGGGGCTGCAGCCAACTGGCATAGTGTGTCAGGTGCAGTGCAGTGTATGACAGAAGAATGCCAAAGAAGGTAAAAAGTAAGGTGAAAGTGGCGCAACCAGTACTACTGTATGGCACAAAAACCTGAGCAGTAAAGGCAAAGCAGACGAGAAAGCAAGAGGTGATGGAAATGAAGTGCCTGAGGAGGGTGGTAGGATGCACACTGTAGGACAGATGAAGAAATGAGGACATAACAGCAGAACCTAAAGTAGCTCCAATTGCAGAAACGATCAAAAAGAACAGATTACAGTGGTTCAGGAACATTTGGAGTAAAACAGAAGACAGTCTGGTGAAGAAGATGACTTGGGACAGACAGACAGGAAAAAAGTAGGAGGAAACTAGGGTATTTAGCAAAGAGGTGGATGGACTATAAAAGAGAAGATCTGCTATAAGTCAAGCACGAGTGTCAAAGAAGGTAGGAGTGTGGCATTGAATCACAAGAGATGGTGAAGGTTAACACGACACCAGACTCCATGCAGAAAATGGAAAGAAAAGTTTGATGATAATGATGATGACAAAATTATAGCAAGACATCAAATTCCCTATTAGACTGAATCCTAGTATCAGACTCTAGTATCAGACCACAGGTACAATGTCAGACTCTCCCAAACTATACAACCACACATCTCACACATCCAGTAAAACACCGCACAACCTTTGCAGGTTTAACCCAGAAATGTTCATTACTACACTATCATTGATTAACTGTAATTTCCTAAAAATCCTCCCCTTAGATGATGCTGTAAATGAATTCAATACAACTTTTCTAAATATCCCAAATAGCCTTGCAACTCCTACAAGGAAGAGGCTAAAAACAAATAATGCAATTTGGCTAACCAAAAAGAGTAGAATGCTAATGTAGGATACAGAAAAAGCATGGAAATAATGGCAAAAGTATAAAACACACCTGAATATCTTGAAAACTTCAGAATGCTTTGCAATCGTACTAAAAAGCAAATACACGAAGACAAAAAACTGTACTACAACAATTTTCAGAATAATATTAAACACAGCCCTAAAAAATGTTGGACATCTTATATCCTGGGCAAAAATTAAACTCAAACCCCTCTCCCAATAACTCACCACTCAAAACTGCAATACAGTTCAGCTCTTACTTTATACATAGTATAGCATCTCTAACCAAGGATTCCTGAACATCTAATCTTAACCCTGCTCGACAGCCACATATCACCACATCCACTTTCACCTTCAAACCTGTACCCACATCGTATACAAAACTACTCAAACAAACTGTGGTCTTCTTCAGCTGAAAACCATACAAGTGAGTACATGGAATAGCAGCCAATAATTGCCTATCCTGTCTCAATCCTTATAGTCAGTCCAGAAATCCCACTTTCCTCTCTCTCTCTCTGGAAAAATGTCACACACTATCCCTCTGCACCAAAGGAGGAAAATTCAACAGACATTACAAACTTTACACCTACAGTAATCTTATCCACCCTAACCAAAACACTTGATAAATGTATTCAAAAACATTACTAGACTACCTCCTGCAGTAAGAACTCCTATCCCCTATACAACATGGCTTCTGTCCTTACCACAGTACTAGCACTGCCCTTCTAACCTACAAAGATAATACTAATAAAGATAAATATAGCAGCAAACTAGTCTCTCCCTTATTTCCAGACTTGTCTAAAACCTTTGACACACTTTGTCACAGCAAACTTCTACATCAAATGTCCTCACTAAGAACATCTCACCCTTCTGTGGTTCAAAAGCTACCTGTCCAATAGGCATCAGTCAGGAAAATGACACTCTTCTTACCTTCCAGTCACCACCAGTGTGCCATAAGGCTCTATCCTTGGTCCCCTCTTTTTAAATATTTTTACCAACACCCTCTATACATCCATACAACAGGCCACCCTAATACAATACTCATGATTCCACTCTCATTTGCACTTCTGACAACATGGTACACCTCCAGTACACCTCAAAAAAATTACTCTGGAAGCTTTAACAGCCACTGAAACATGGCTTTGTAACTCAGAACTCATCCTCAACCCAAAAAAGCCCAAACGAGTACTTTTTTCCCCAAATCCCTCTCTCATTAAAAAACAAAATCTAATGTCCTGTCTCTTGATAATATAACCACTGAAGTCACTTCTGAAGCAAATTATTAGGGATGACAATGGATGATAATCTTAAATTCGACCTGCATATACAAAATTGCATAAGAAAATCTCATCAAAAACTAAGGAACAGAGCCAAAAACATTCTCACTGACACAATTAAACTACACTTGCCACTATTTATCTCCATCCTACTCAGTTTTATGGTGCTCCCATCCTTACTAACCTCCAGGTTTCACAAAAAATAAAACTTGAACAATGCTATAGCAAAGTTGCTAAATTTGCAGCAAATACCACTTTCAGAACCCACCACTGTATAGCAATAAAAAGCCTAGTTTAGTTAAAACTGCCTCATCAACTAACACACACAGCTTCTTATCACCTATAAAGTTATCAAACATCAATCTTCCTGGCCAGCACAAAATATTCTTCACAACTATGTTCTCAGTCAGTCACTGCGACCCAGTGACCAAAAACTTCTGTCTGCCTACAGATTTAGCAAATCTGCTGGGCATTGTCTGTTCTAGTGCAAGGTTGCTAAGGCCTGGAACCCCTTACCTATACTATCAGGTCAATACCCTCTCTCCCATTTTTCAAAGCCACTCTAAAAGACAATGCTGGTGACACTACATAATAAAACAGAACTGTGGTGATAAGCATTTTGATACCTTAATGTAGGCTAATAATGAGACTACCATGACATTCATTTTAACACTGCTGGCTGTGGTGATGTGATCTACACAACTGTTAGCAATAATTTAAATGGGATTACTATTCAGAATGCTGTTATCCCTGGGTTTTACAGGAAGCCAGCATTTCCATAAAAATGTATGTGGATTAAGGTAGGAAATGCAGACACCACAAGCAAAGCACACCAGTTGATAAACTAGATAATCAAGTAGTAACAGACAGCATTGTCACTGTAGATGTTACTTCAAAAGGATTTTAATTTTATGATAAAAAACTATAAGGTCCCAGGTGAGAAAAAGACTTTCAATTGGAAGTGCTGAGTTGAGAAATACATTTGTTCTGCTGATGTTGATAAAAATAATCCATTAAGAAGTTAGGAAAAACACACACTCTTGGAAGCAGGGCACAAGCCTGCATCACACAACTATTTGCTACTTGTTCTGAAAAAAATACAAAATGGTTAGAAAGTGTTTGGTGAGGAAAGGTTTGCTGCTGCCCAAAGTGTAATGTTGTCATGTAGATTGTATGTGAAGAAAGTTTCTTGGCTGTTCTCAGAATTTCTACAATGTCATTTCTAAGCTGGAAAATCTTGGAGAAATGAAATGGGAGAGGTACTGCATCTAATTTCAATACAAATGCCAAGAGGCAATACCAGTGCTACGTCATCTACAAGGCTGCAATAAGTATAAATGCCAGTCTTTTTCTTTTGACAGGACCATCTGTGATATTAAAAACAGTGGAAAGCAAACTGGAATTATATTCCCATGGAAGTGAAAATACAGCCTTGGCAAACTATCCACATGAAATTAAGGAACAAAAATATTGAGCTATAGTATTACGCAAGAAGGCAAAAAGGACTCAGGGTAGGGTTTCTCAAAGACAAAAAAAATGGACAGAGGAGTTTAGGAGTTCCCATGCAGGATGGAGTAGGCTGGATTTCAAAAATCCACTCATGGACTGAAAGTATATTAATTATTTTGAGCTTAAGTGTATTGGAATACTAGAACCCTCTTTAGTCATGACACAGAGTAAATAAAAATACTGACAAATAAAAGCACAGAAAATGCAATAGTGTGCATTCAAATTAAAGGCAAAACAACAGTAATGCCATCTGATCAACTATTCTTAAAAATAATCCAGTGAACCTTTGAATTAGAAAGCAACCATATTAGACAAGCTATATTGTAAATCACAGCTATAATTTAATAATCATGAGTCTAAACCTAACTCATCAGCATGAGTGAATAGCCTGAGTTTAGAAATGTAGAACCTATTAGAACAGCTCTATGGACAAAGCAGGAAAGGAGTCCTTTATAAAACAGAAGAGACTTAATATGGTAAGGTTGTCACATTCAGACTGTGCACAGGCAGAAAAAAAAGTGGTGGTAGCGGGCATAGCCATTAAAGACATATTCACAGGAAAGACAAAAGCAATACAAACAGACATACTGAGGATGAAGGAACTGAGGAAGACAGTGAAAAACTAGGTGACACCCACAGCGGTCACTGCAGCTAAGTGAGATGGGCACTTAATTATTTTCTTAAAGGGCAGGAAATTACAAATGCTGTAGGGGATTCTGCTCCTGATGAAGGGGAGCAATAAATGAGGAAGTCCTCTGGTTGGAACTTTGCAAGACATTCAGTACTTAAAAAAAGTGTCAAGGTTTCCTTGAATGCAAAAGTTGAAAAAAAAGTGGACAAAAAAAGAGAGGATTTTAAAGACAGGCACTGGTTTAAGTTAAGAAAATTGTAAGTTAGTGTTGCCATAGTAAAGGTACTGCTGTGAGAAACAAGTAAACTTTGTGCTTCAGCCAAGGCTGATGTTCTTCTTTATGGCTTGTAATACAAAAAAGTACAGTTGTGAAAGTAAACTTACCGTAACAGCAGATGGTCAAATGATCACTGCTGCACTAGCCTTAGCTATATGGGTTACTTCCAGCCGAGACAGGGAGGCTCAGCCCTGAAAGGACAATACTAGGAAAAACAAAAAATGTCCACACCCCGGCGTAAAAACGTACACCAAAAAATAAGGCAGGGGGAGGAAGGGAGCTGCTACTGTAGCAGTGTTCATTCGAACATCTACTGTTATGGTAAGTTTGCTTACACAACTGTAGTTTGTTCATCATAGTGATCACTGCTACAGTAGCCTTAACTATATGGGTAGATTACCTTCGCTAACTACATTTGGAAGGTGGAAGGAGAAGCATCCAGGATCGCCGGCAAAATAATCCTAGCAAAGGATGACCTGGATCAAGAGAAGGAATCAAGCTTATAGTGCTTTGTAAAAGTATGCACAGAGGACCACGTAGCAGCTTCTAGAATCCAACACTTTCCAAAAAGCTATAGATGAAGCAAAGGCCCTGGAAGAGTGGGCCATGACCCTGCCTGGAATAATTTTGCTATGATGAGTATAACAGAAGGTAACAGCCTTAACCAACCATTGGGGAATAGTCTGTTTTGATACAGGCTGTCCCTTCTTCTTACTCTCACAACAAATTAACAATTGATCTAAAAATCTGAAAGATTTAGTACTGACAGGATAGTACGTGAGCTGTCTGTGGACATCCAAGGCACAGAGTATTATTTCTTCTCCATTTTTAGCTTCAGGAAAGAAAATGGGTAGATGGATAGTCTGGCTTAAAGTAAACTGAGATAACACTTTAGGCATGAAAGAAGGATTGGTTGTCAAAAAACCCTGTCCCTAAGGAAAATTAAATACAGCTGATTCACCATAAGAGCTTGCAACTCAGATACCCTTATTGCAGAGGTCACAGTAATCAGTAAAACTGTATTTCTTGTTAAGAACCTCAAATCAACCAGATTAGCTGGTTCAAACGGAGCAAGTTTTAGCTTCTCTAAAATAAAATTAAGATCTCATGGAGGGGTCAACAGTTTTCTTTGAGGACTCTTATGCAAACCACCTTTCAAAATAATTTTGGCAGAGAAAGAGGAAGATCCATGGGCAGACATGCTGAAATGGAAGATAAATGGACCTTGCTACAGGAATAAGAAAGGCCACAGGACAGTAACCCACACATATATTGTACAGCCAGAGACCAACTAGCCCAGAATAGTTGTCGATTAAGATGTTGGCACCAAGAAGAGAACCTTTCCCATTTGCTAATAGATGATTTTCTAATAGCAGACTTTCTTGCCTCCATTAGTACCTGCTGCATGTCAATAAACAGGTACCTAAAAGGAATTAAGACCCCATCATCCAGGCTGTCAAATGAAGATGATTGATGTCAGTAGAATGTTCTGTTGGAATCCCTGCTTCTGTAAGACATCACTCACCTAAGAGAAAGATTCCTCTGCAAAGATAAGCAAGTCATCTAAATATGGAAAATGTGGATACTCTGTAGCCTGCAATGAGCTATACCTGGAGCTAGAGTCTTTGTGAACACTATTGGTGTAGTGGCTAGTCCAAAGGATAAGGCAGAGAACAGATAATGTGATCCAGACATGCAAAACCTTAAGAAACATCTGAAGTCTGGATAAATAGGAATGTGATAACCCTCTTAAGTCTAGCATTATCAGGAAACTTTAAAGAGGAATAAAGGTAACATGTTGTAAAGTGCCATCATTTCAAATTTGGGCAACATCACAAATGGGTTTAGGAAAGAATAATCCAGAGCTGGTCTCCAAGGATTTTCTTTCTTTGGCACTAGGAACATCCTTGAAAAAACACCCTTCCCCACTTGGGAAGTAGGGACTGGTTCCATCACTCTTTGGAACAGCATGTGTCGAAGAACCGGTGAACCAAGAGAGTCTAATCTGGAGGATCAAGAATGAACCCTGTAAGGGAGGAATTTCTTCCCACTGCCATATATAACAATAATAAATTATTTTCAGGACCCATTTGTCATAGGTAGGTACTAGGCTATCTGCCCGAAGGCATTTATAAGCCTAGCCGGAATGTGTTGGCTTTCACTTCCCCCTTTTCTTCTGCGAGTAAATCCAGTCTGTGTGGAAGATTGTGGTAATTGCTCCTGGCCATTTCCAAAAGAAGGGAGAACAGGTGATTGCCTGGGCCAGAAGGGAGTCACCAAAGTGATCTTGGAGATGCCTTCTAAAAATTGAGAAGTACCCTGGAACAGAGTCTTGGAACAGAATCTTGCCATTTGATTATTCAAAGAGAAGGCAATGAGGTCTACTTGAACTCCCCACAGATGGATCAAATCCAGGAAGACCTCCTGATCTAGTTTCCACTTGTGAGTGTCTGCCTTGATTCTGCTAAGCTTGTCTGCCAAACAATTTTGGACTGATGGAATGTAGGATGCTGTAGAGTGAGACTGTGCTGAAAAGCTATATCCCAAGCTAGTTTGCAAATGGGGTATGCCCTGACTCACCCCTTGCTTGTTGATGTACCACAACTGTGGCATTGTCTATAACCACTTGAAGAGGTCCAGGGGACTAAAGATGGTTCAAATAGTTAATTGCCTTGAACAGGGTAAGCATCTCATTGATATTTATGTGCCTGCATCTGTCTTTGGTGTCCCACACCTCCTGTACTTTTATCCCTCCTGAAACTGTTCCCCAAAGTCTGAGGCATCTTTGGTGACTTGATTGCACTTTGGAGGACAGAAAGAGAAGGGGAGACTTGGATTTAAGGATATCAGTTGTCTCCATCTAAAGATTTCTCTTCTGACAAACCTCAGCACTGGGATTTTAAAAGATAAATGGCGTTGATGTTGGGACGTGACAGATTTCAAATACCACTGTAGCTTTCTCACGTAGAATCTAGTCAGGGGTATCATAAGAATCATGGATGCCATGAGAACCAAAATCTTGAGGTATTCCATAACAGTGACCAAAGTCTGAGGAAAACCTCAGAAATAGATCTAGATATAGATCTATTTTTCCTGCAGAAAAAAAGCTTTTTGAACTGAGGTGTCTAGTTAACATCCAGCAACACAATCTGTGTTAAGGAGTCATGTTCATATTCAAAATCTTGAATATCTGCAGGAAAAGAGGAATTTATTTCTTTTACCACAAACCACATTACAAGAAGGATCAATATCCTGAATTAAACCCTGAGTTAGAGCCAGTAAACTACTTTTATCCAAGGAAAATTGAGGAGGATTAGACACATGCTTGTTTTCTGCTTCTGTTTTTCTTTGATGGAAAAATTGGGGCCAACTGTGTTACTTAATGGCAGCAGCAGCTTCCCCAGCAAACGGCAGAGCATTCTGACGCAACAGGGAAACCTTCCTTGTTCCCTCTCCCAGGACTGACAAGAGTGGTTCTCCCTTGTCCACTGAATGGATCCCAAGAGCTGCAGAGGACATGACTAACCCCTGGTTCATAGTGGATCTGGGGTAAAAGATGAGTGGTCTAAGGTACAACTGGCCACAGCAGAGTCACTCAAGAGGTGGCAAAGGCTGTTTGCATGATTTTTTTCTTTTTGTGGCTGAAGGAGGACTGACCATGGGATCAGGAGTCTGTTCCACAGTCAAGTTGAAAATTGTGCCTCTTTCCTGGAGAAGAGAGATACACTTGTACATCAAAATTGGAAACCACACACTCTCCAGCCAAGACCGGAATAGCTGGTCAAGAGGAGAAGGTCAACACTAGCACCACACCACACGGAAGACATAGCCCTCCAGAACAAACAACAGCATTGCCTTCACATAAAAACACAAACCACACACCCTCCTTCGTGGAGACTCTCAATAAAAATCTACCCAAACAGCAGAGACCTCCAAGGCAGAAACGCATTCGACCACCACAACACAACACTAATCACGAGACACATAACTCTCCTAAACAGTGCGCCATTCAACCAAAGCCCCTAAGGCAAAACAGCATGCCCAGTACACTAGTCATAGGTGACTCGATAGTGAAGCATTCTGATGTCCTACTCACTAGGTTGACTAAGGAGAAAGTAACAGCCAACTGCCTTGTCAGGTGCCAGGATCCACCATATAATGCAGGTCCCTCAACAACAGGTACAAATATGACTCTGTCATTGTAAATGTGGGTGTGAATGACCTGAGATGTACCTCCCTGGACTACATGAAGAGACATGGAGGAGCTCTCGGATTATGTAGCCCAGGTGGGTACGACCCTAGCTCTGGCAGGATCCTACCATCACCCAGAATGATACCACAGTACAAGCAGAAACTTTTTCTGGTGTCATTCTAAGGGGATCCAGTATCTGTCTGCCTGGGATGACATGACTGAGAGACCTTGATGCTTTGCCAGAGATGGCCTGCATCTGTCACACCTGGGCTTCCGGATACTGGCCAAGGCTCTTGCGACCCCTGTAATGCCATTTTTAGGTGGTGTTCCAAAGACCAAATTACCACCATAACAGCTACAAACAAATGCAATCTGAGAGTCATGCTGCTCAACGCTTGAAGTCTAATCTCAAAATGTACTCACTCGAAGCACTCCTTAAAATGGAGAACATCGACATTTGTGCTGTAACAGAGACCTGGTTCAAGGCAGCAGAAAGCACCCCTGCACTACCAGGCTATAATTCATTCCACAACTTTTGGCTCCAGAACTTGGACTGAAGCTCCAAAGGTGGTGGTGTTTCCATATTCATAAAGGATGCGCACACCTCCAGACTGGTAGCCCAACAAAATACATCAGAGATACTTCAGGTGCAGCTAACATTGGGTAAGACAGCAATTCAGGTTGTAGCCTGTTCTAGGTCCCCAACCATGTCCCAAGACACTCATTCCACATTCCTAAGAACCCTGGAGAATATTAGGGTCCAACCAAACAGACTCATACTGGGCGAATTTAACTAATCCTCCATTAACTGGGAAAACTACTCATGCACCAATACACTTGCCCAGCGGTTCCTGGAATTCATTAATTCCAGTGCCCTGGACCAGCTCATTCTTACCCCCCACTAGAGGGGGCAACATCCTTGACCTGGTCATTACTAACATGGGCGACCATTGCTCTACATCAATAGTCAACTCCTCCCTGGTTAGATCCGACCACAAACTAATAACCTTGGAAATCCATAGGTTCATAGGTTCATAGGTTCATACTAGGCTATCTGCCCAAGGGCATTTATAAGCCTAGCCCATAGTTATTTGGCTTTCGCCACCCCTTTAGTTTGAATAAAACTATGCCTATTATTTTGCTGTGCCTCTGTCAAGCAGTGACACTGAAGTAATCCCTGGGGTATATCTGCGATCCCCCATCCATTGGTCAAGATTCCTCTTGAACAAGGCCAGCGAGGTGCTCTGCCTCACATGTACCGGGATTTTGTTCCACAGCATAGGGAGTCTCTGGGTGATGAATCTGTCCCTCCAGCATGTTCTATTAATAACCGTGTCAAGGTTTAAGTCTCCGCCCTTGTGGTTCTGAGGGATCTAGATTTTTTGAGGTGAAGCATATTCATCAAATCAGGGTTTGACATGGCCTTATATGTCAGGCACAGGTCACCTCTGAGCAAGCGGTATGAGACTGAATAGAGCTGGAGTTCTTTCAGTCGGGCAGCATAAGACATATTTTTGAGACCCTTTATCCTTTTGGTGAGGAACTTTGGGGCCTTTCCAGCTGCTGCAGGTGTCTGGTCAGATACATTCGAATGGGGCATTGTGCTCAATCATAGGTCTAATGAGTGATGAGTACAGGGGCGATGACCTCCCTTGATCTAGATGTGAATCCCTTCATGATCAGGTGGGCAATGTAGAAGGTTTTCCTAACTACTTTAGCAACATGAGTGTCAAACGAAAGGCTACTGTCAACTTGGGTCCCCAGATCCCTGATGACTTTTTCTGTGCTCAGTGGATTGCCACCTATATGGTAGCTAGGGGTAACCTTGTTTTTCCCGAAGGGTATGACTATGCATTTCTTGGCATTTAACTTTAGGCCATGGCTCTGGCACCAGTTTTCCGTTTCTGTGAGGCCCTTCTGAAGGATATCTGTGTCAGATGTGTTTTCGACTATGGCGCCCAGTTTGCAGTCATCTGCAAACTTTGTCAGCCATAACCCTCCTGTGTTTGCTTGTACTTCAGAAAAGTAGATGCCGAACAAGAGTGGACCCAGGACTGAGCCCTGTGGGACACCACTTGTGACAGGCTTTGAGTCTGACATGGCTCCAGCAACTCTGACCCTGTGGGTTCTGTCACTTAGCCAGTTTGCAACCCATCTTGTGATGTATGGGTTTACATTCAAGCTGATGAGTTTTTTGATGATACCTGAGTGGGGTATTGTGTCGAAGGCCTTTGCCAGGTCAAGGTAGGCTGTATGGACTGCCTTTCCCTCATCAATGGCCTTGGTGACCGTCTCGAAAAAGTCAACCAAGTTTAAAGTTTAAAAGGCATGATCTGCCTTTGACAAAGCCAAACTGGGTTGGATCCAAAGTCTGCAAGTTCCCTATGTCTTTATTTATGAGTTCCATTATGATCCTCTCCATGGCTTTGCAGATAAGGCTTGTCAAGCTAATGGGACGGTAATTTCCAGGGTCGGTGGAGGCACCGCCCTTGTGAAGTGGGACCACAGTCGCCGTGCGCCACTCCTTGGGTACGTATTCTGAGGTGAGGCTAAGATTAAACAGCTGTCCTAACTGCGGGTTTAATTCCTCATTGAGTTCATGGAGCACACAGCCGGGACACCATCCGGTCCCATGGATGCTGTGTTTTTGCTTTGGAGAGAGCAGTTCTCACCTGGGCGTTGGAGATGTTTGGGGGCTACAATCCTCTGGTATAGATATCTCTCCTTTTGGGGAGGGGGAAGTTTGCACTGAACCTGTCAGCCAGTATGTTGGCAATGTGTGTAGGTTCAGTAATCTTCACATCATTTTGAACTAATTCTGAGCATATCTGGGAGTTTCCTCCTAGGTTTCTAACATAGCTAAAGAAGGCCTTATGATTGTCTTTTGAATCCTTGGCGATTTTTCTCTCAAAATTTGCCTTGGATGATTTTATGAGAGCTCTTAGTTTTTACTTATAATGATCAAAGGTGTCTTACCTTTCAAGGATTTTGCTCTATCTTGTAGTAGCTTCCTCCTTTTGTTGTAGAGCTTGTTTATGGCTGGGGTCCACCAGACTGGACGCTTGCCTTTGGTACAAAGAGTCTTAGTTTTGTTTGGGATTGCCTGATCCATGCAGTCCTGTAGGTGCTGGTAGAAGGCATTTGTAAGTGATTCAGCGGTTTGAGTAATGTTTACCACTGGCTCAGGGGCCTTAAAGGAGACCACACTAGTTTTTAGAAGTGTGAAGTCGGCTTTTGAGAAGTTTTTCACTGTGGTCTTTTTGTTTCAGGTGGGGCGGGTTGAGGACCTCCTGCGAGATTAGTTTATGATCTGATCTCACCAGTGAGGGGTATACTTCGGTGTTGAACATTGTGATCCCATGTTCGTGATGATGAGATCAAGTATGTTTTCTCCTCTTGTGGGGATGGTGACTAGTTGTTCCATGGCATTTGAGTTTATGAACTCCAGGAACCTTTGGGCTAGAGTGTTTGGGCTTGAGTAGTGTTCCCAGTCTATATTAGGGTAGTTGAAGTCACCTAGTATGATGGTGTTTGGAGATACATTTATCCCTCCATTGTTTTCAGGAAGGCCATGTGAGGTTCCTGAGTTTGAGAGGGTGGCCTGTAACATGCTACAAATTGCAGAGCAGTCTTGCCTATGGTTAATTGCACCTGGATGGTCTCCGATGCATCGTGCGTTGCCACCAACCTTGAGGTGTGGGTGTCCTTTATGAATATGGACACCCTCCTTTCTTGGTGTTGTCCGGATTTTGGGGCGGAACGCATGATATGAGGTGAAACCTGCTAGTGCTGGGGTGCTCTCAGGAGCCTTGAACCAGGTTTCTGTCACAGCACAGACATCGATGTTCTCCATACAGAGAAGGGCCTCGAGCGTGCATCTTGAGATTGAGACTTCTGGCATTGAGCAGCATTACCCTTAGTTTTTACTTTTTGTGTTCTAGGGTGGTAGGTTTAGAATTTGAGCCTTGCCTAAAAAGGCACTATGGGGTGGCAAGAGCCTTTGCCAATATCCGGAAGCCTAGGGTGACAGGTGCAAGCCGTCCCTTGAAGCAGCGTGGCTTGTCCAGCATGTCATCCCAGGCAGACAGACATTGGATCCCCTTTGAATGACACCAGAATTTAAGCCAATTATTAAAGCTGATCATCTTATCACTGTATTGTGGCATCATTCTAGGTGAAGGTAGGATACTGCTCAAGGTCAGGGTCATACCTGCCTGGGCTACATAATCAGAGAGCTCCTCAATGTCTCTTTTCATGTAGTCCAAGGAGGTACGACTCAGGACGTTGACACCAGCGTGGACAATGACTGAGTCGTACTTGTACCTGCTGTTGAGAGACCTGAGTGCTTGTGTTATGTGGCGGATTCTAGCCCGACAGGCAGCTTACTGTGACCTTCTCCTTACTCAGTCTGGTGAGCGGACGTCAGTGTGTCTGACTATGGAGTCACCTATGACAAGTATGTTTGGTGTTGTATTTGGCCTTAAGGGCAGTGACTGCTTTGCACACTGATTTTGTTGTTTATGTGTTGTTTGTGTGGTGTATTGAGTTTGCAGTTGCTTGGGTGTCTGCTTTGGAGGCCTCTGCTGTTTAGGTAAATTTTTACTCAGAGCCTCTGAGTATGTCTTAGTGTGTTTATGTGTTTGATTCAGTGGTGTGGTTGAGTTATGTGAGACTGGTATTGTGGTGTGTGTAGTTGCCTTCTCCTCCTGCCTGGTCTTGCCAGTCCTGAGTTGAGAGAGCTCAGCCTCCAGTCTGGCTAAATAGCTGCATCTCTCACAAGTGTTAGTGTTACATGGGAGGAGGAGATGGTTGTCCGTGTACATGAGGCAATTCCCAGATTCACCAAATGGGCAGGAGAGGACGCCAGCATCTGACCCTTCGACATGCTAGAAAGAATTATGAGTTGGTATGAGACAGAAAAGTAGTGGGCTTAGCAGGTAAGTGGGCACTCCTGGGGGGTTTTGCTAGTGAGAGATTTGTATAATATAGGAGTGCTTGACCTGCAAAGAGAATGCTTATAAGACAAGGGATATGCTTATAAGACAAGTGCTGAGCTTTTTGAGAAGAAAAAGCTATTTGGAACAAGTGCTGCACTTTTTAGTGTAGGTGTAAACTGTTTAGGTTCCTAACAGAGCAGTTCTAAGGGAAAAATTGAAGAACAGACTTTCTGGAGCCAGAAAGAGTTTAACCTTGTTTAACCGGCGCTGCCCGATGCTGCTCTAGTGGCAACTCCGCGCTAAAGCACGTTAAAGCGTGCTTGACAGCAGGGGCTGGAAAGAAGCAGGAATAGACCCAAAAGGGAAAATAAAACTACAGTTTCAAGTCAGTAACCACCTCTACGAGGGGCAGGGAAGCTGCTCAATGTTAGTCACTGCCACTGATGAACAGAGAGACCCTCCTTCAGCCCAAGCAAAAATGGCCTCACAGAAACTTTCAAACAGTTCAGGAACAGCAAGCCTGTAACTGAACTTTTTTAACTCTCAGATAAGTGGGAAAAAAGCAAGATTTTTTTTTTTGTTTTGTTTTTGTACAGAGATAGCAGAGGTTCACAAGTAATATCAAGTTATAACAGTGCAGTAAATGACCCCACACAAGAGTGCTAGGTCAAGGACAGAAAATATGCAAGTTTTAAGAAAAAAACGATTTAAAATTAAGTGCAAACAGGAAATTCAGCAAACAGCTTTTGGTTGTGCTCTAAATACAGCTACTAATACAGAAATCAAGTTTAACAAGCCAGAAAATGCTCAAGCTAGGCATCTATGCAGAAAAACTTAGCAAATAAACAGAGAAAAAATACTTAAAATCTCAAAAGTGGCTCCCTTCTTCTCTCAGCGTTTTTTCCTCTTGGAGGGTGCTTCACCAACAGCCAACAAGCCTGAAAAGACTCTCAAACCAGGAGGCAACTAGGTTTTAAGAGAGGAAGATGAAGGAGTTATGGAAATGACCCCTAGTGGCCAATAAAACTACAGTTTCAAGTCAGTAACCACCTCTACGGGGGGCAGGGAAGCTGCTCAATGTTAGTCACTGCCACTGATGAACAGAGAGACCCTCCTTCAGCCCAAGCAAAAATGGCCTCACAGAAACTTTCAAACAGTTCAGGAACAGCAAGCCTGTAACTGAACTTTTTTTAACTCTCAGATAAGTGGGAAAAAAGCAAGATTTTTTTTTTGTTTTTGTTTTTTTACAGAGATAGCAGAGGTTCACAAGTAATATCAAGTTATAACAGTGCAGTAAATGACCCCACACAAGAGTGCTAGGTCAAGGACAGAAAATATGCAAGTTTTAAGAAAAAAAACGATTTAAAATTAAGTGCAAACAGGAAATTCAGCAAACAGCTTTTGGTTGTGCTCTAAATACAGCTACTAATACAGAAATCAAGTTTAACAAGCCAGAAAATGCTCAAGCTAGGCAGCTATGCAGAAAAACTTAGCAAATAAACAGAGGAAAAATACTTAAAATCTCAAAAGTGGCTCCCTTCTTCTCTCAGCGTTTTTTCCTCTTGGAGGGTGCTTCACCAACAGCCAACAAGCCTGAAAAGACATCCACATCCCTCTCACCCCTCTGCAAAAGTAACCACCATGAAAAACTTCTCCAAAGCTAACTTTGGGCTCCAAAGAACAGAGGTGGCTAACCTCACGGCACCCATGCAAATGGCGAATAGTTGGATGACCACCGAATCATACACCAATGCACTGTATGAACACGTACACAAATGCATGGACGTTCTCCTCCAAAAAAGGAAGACAATCCGGTGGTCCCCTGCCATAAACAAACTTTACAACAGGAGGAGGAAACTGATGCAGAATAAGGTGAAGTCCCAAGACAGGAAAAACTCTCTTATCAGCCTCAATAAAAGGTTGAGATCTCTCATCAAATCCTCTAAAGCTAGCTATGAAAACAGAATTGTAACAGATAGTAAAGATAACCACAAGGCCTTCTACAGTTATGTAAAGAACCTCCACGGCAATACCCAGATTTGCTCTGAGCTACTGCACAATTATATCTCCTACACCGAGCCAAAAGATGTTGCCAATACACTGGCTGACAGATTCAGTGCCAACTTTTCCCCTCTTCCCCCTCTCCCCAAAGGACCAACCACAATAACAGTAGGTTGCCAGGCACCCAGTATTACTGCTGCACAGGTTAAAACAGTACTGTCCAGGGCCAAGAATATATTCTCTATGGGATCTGACAATATCCCTGGCTGTGTTCTTCATGAACTACAGAGTGAACTGTCACCTGACTTGTGTGCCCTGTTCATTCATAGCCTCACCTCAGGCTTTGTCCCTACCAAATGGTGCACTGTTATAGTCATCCCTCTCCACAAAGGAGGAATGACTACAGACCTTGGGAACTATCGCCCCATTACCCTGACAAGTCTGATGTGCAAAGCTATGGAATACATCATCATGGACCTAATAAACAAGGATATAGGGAATCTCCAAACTCTGGATCCCACACAGTTTAGTTTTGTGAAGGGTAGATCATGCCTGCTCAACTTGGTTGACTTCTTTGAGTCAGTCACCAGAGCTGTGGATAAAGGCAAGGTGGTTCATACAACCTACCTTGAGCTGGCCAAGGCCTTTGATACCATTCCCCACTCAGGAATCATAGAAAAACTCACTAAACTAGGCATCAACCCCTATATCACTAGGTGGGTTGCAAACTGGCTCACAGATAGAACCCACAGTATGAAAGTAGCTGACTCTAAGTCAGACTGCCGACCAGTCGCGAGTGGAGTCCCACAGGGATTGGTCCTGGGTCCTCTCCTGTTTGGTATCTACTTCTCTGAAGTCCAGTCCAACACAAAGTGACTCTGGCTGACAAAGTTCGCAGACAATTGCAAGTTGGGAGCCATTAACAACTCCCCAAATGATGTTGACATCCTACAGAAAGGCCTCACTGAGACCAACGACTGGTGTCAGAACCTTGGCCTTACACTCAATGCCAAAAAATGCATCATCTCCTTTGGGTAAAACCCAGTTCCCATGAACTACCACATCAATGGTAGTCCACTGAACACAGAAGGCTTATAAGAGATCTGGGAACACAGGTTGACAGCAACCTCTCTTTTGACAACCACACTGCCACTGTGGTCAGAAAGTCCTTCTATGTGCACATCTCATTACTAAGGGTTTTGCATCCAAGAAGAAAGAAGTCATTGTCTCCCTCTACTTTTCCTTCATTAGGCCAATCATTGGGTACAATGCCCCATTTGGTATGTACCTCACTAGACACCTGCAACAACTAGAGAGGCCGCAAAAGTACCTCACAAAGAGGATCCTACGCCTTAAAAAGTTGCCCTATATGGACAGATTCAAAAAACTCCAACTATTCTCTGTCTCATATTGCCTACTTAGAGGTGATCTCTGCTTGACTTATAAAGCCATGTCTGACCCAGCTCTGTTAGAAATGCTACATCTAAAAAAATCCCAATCCCTCCGCACCACATGCTCCAGAAACCTAAACCTCATTACCACAATCAACAGAACGTGCTGGAGGGATAGGTTCATAACTCAGAGACTGGCCATGCTATGGAATAGACTTCCCATACATATCAAACAGAGCACCTCACTGGCCCTCTTCAAAAGAAAGTTTGTTGCTTAAATAAGACACAAAGTACGAATGAAAATCTTTGTGAGGTATTTGCTTTCCACAAGAAATATAATTACTGACTTTTACTGACATCGGTTTAGAGCAAGAAAAAGTTTCCCCAATGGGGTACTTAGCTTTAGTTGAAGACTTCGGTCCTGAAACTCAAAAACCAAAATTTCAGGAGTCGGCTGACCGGCACTTGCGGAACTGCTTCTGCTTCGGGCACTGCACGGCAAGAAAGACTGATGTAATAGCGTCGGGTGCATGCTTTATACCCCCCCCCCCGACTACCTGATGTCATGGAAGGTGAGACAGCAACCGACGCAGGACACAAGACTTTGATAATCAGGCTGACTGAGGGCTACTGCAAGCAGATAACCCAAATGTGATGACTGCAACAGTGAAACATAAAGAACATTGTGCTGGAGTGACAGGTTCATAACCAGAGACTGGCCATGCTATGGAATAGACTTCCCATACATGTCAAACAGAGCACCTCACTGGCCCTCTTCAAGGGAAATCTTGATGAGTGGATGGGAAATAGAAAAGTTGCCCTGGGGATCACTCCAATGGCTCTACTCGACAGAAGCACTGGAAACTAAAGTCAGGTGGCACGATGCCAGGGTAATCCTATGGGCTAGGCTTGTAAAGGCAACAGGGCCATTAGCCGAGTACACACCTATGAACCTATAAGACAAACAGCAAATGCTGGTAAACAGCACCAATCCACAAAAGTTACTTTTTTGACAGAAAAACGCCATAAAAAAATATTTAAAACACTATGCCAACCCCACAAAAGTAAAATAAACACACTTTCTCCACAAAAAAAGTTTTCAGCTACTTTTCACCACATTTAAACTAACAGAAAAAATGAGTGCTGCACTAAAAATACATTACGGTCACAAGACAGTCTGTTAAAACACAACACTCTTGCTTTAAAATTACATTCCTCTTCAGGAAAGTTATCAAACAGCAACAAATTTAAGAAAAATGGAAGTTTCTATCTCAAGGGGAACTTATCTACCCACAAAGGAAAACACAAACTCACTGTCGATCATAAAAAGCCTCAGATAAGCGCATTCTTTGGGGGCAGTAAAGCTCTGTAGGGCCTTGCACCTAAACTTGTCTTTCAGTCAGCTCAGCTTGAGCTGACTGACAGTTTGGCCATGTGGAAGGTGCCCAGAAGCTGGCCAGCTGTTATATCGTTAGGAGGATATAAACCATACAGCTAAGGCTACTGCAACAGTGATCAATATAATGAAAATCCACAGATTTTACTCAAAGTAATTTGAAAGACAGCCTTACTGGTATCTGTTAGGTCCAAGGGTAGGAGATCATATTCCAAAAAAAAAAAAGGGTACTGACCTCTTTCCCCTGGGCGTGACAGGGTTTTCATGACAAATTTTATGACTAGATTAGTGCCTTTTAGCACTGCAGAGATTTTCTGAGTATTGCCCATGTGATTTCTAAACAGGGGACTTTCAAGATGGCTGTAGACTGCTCAACAGTTTGATTAAAACTCCCCTAGTGTGAAAACAGACATTTTGGAAAACAGTCAGCAAAAGCTATTTATCTGGGAAAATTCAATTACTGGTTAATCACTACACTGCCTGGATGTCAACAAAGAAGAAATCTGGAGAAAGTAAAACAAAATCAAATAGAAAAGGAGAAAAAAACTCTGGTGGTGAAGAGCCTTGCAAATGCTACAACTTTACTCGTTTATGATAGCCACTTTTTGGTGCATTGTATTCCTGCTTGCCAACAGTTCTTTGGCCAAGATTTATTACAGTAAACATTTCAGAGTTATGTCTCCCATCTTTTCCATACAATCAGGGCATTCTTTTAACCTTTCCATTCTAGATTAATAAACACAGTTAATAACTGTTTATACTGCATTATTTATAAGTAGTATTATAAGTAGTTGTGGCTGTATATTTCGAATCTCATCCACTGAACAGATTTCCAGCTTCTCAATACTTTCTCCTTATGAGAGACTAGGCTCTTAGCCTACAAATGTTCATACATATGTACTAGGCTAATGACTACTGGGGTATGTCTGACATATTCTGATATCCTTGGTAGTAAAAGCAAGGACTTGGGAGATGAAATATTTACAAGTAGGGTTCTGGGAGATGAAACTTTTACATGCTACCTCAGTATAGGAATTGACTTCTAGTAATTTAGAGGAAAAAATAAATGAAATGCATTCAGAGGTGTTTAAAATGAGAGAAACTGGAGAATACATACAGTCAAAATTAGAGAAGGCGGGAAAAATCGAAGTGTTAAGTTGCTATTAGATGAGCTGATAGAACTGGAGAAATGACAGGATGAAATGAAGGAAAGACTGGTTGAATATGAGGTTTCCCCAGGAAGAATGGTTTCAAAAATAATACAGCTAGAAAACAGCAAATCAGATAAAAAAAGAAGTTATGTACTCACCACAATGTCCCATGTTTGTTGTCCATCTCGCCCTTCATTCTTACTGGTTGGGTTCGGAGCCGGAAGTCTTTCACTTGGCTCGTGGCTGAATAGGTATCTCATCATGCACTGGTGTAATTCCACAGATCATCTTTGCTGCTAATCATAACAATGCATCTACATTTATTATGCAACATCAGGTTTAGAAGTAACAAGGAAATTCAGAGGAGCTCCTTCATTAAAGAAAAAAGATCTCTCATCTAAGTCATCTAGGAGCCCTTGGTTTGGGGAAGGTGGGAGGTCGTAAGAATAAAGGGCGAGATGGACAACAAACATGGAACGTTATGGTGAGTAGATAACTTCTTTATGTTATGTTGTCCTATCTCGCTTTCATTCTTACTGGTTGGGACAGTGTCCCTAGCACCATTTTCCTGGGTGGCTCACGGGAGTATACCTTTGAGCACAGTGGAACCAAAGGAAGCCCTGTCCCTGGAGGCCAAATCAACTTTGTAATGAGCAATAAATGTATGGGGTCTTGCCCATGTAGCAGCAGCACAAATACTGTCCATTGATAATCTGGCTAGGTAAGCAGGGGATGTTGCTAAGGCTCTAGTCGAGTGGCCTCCAACTTTGAATGGTAAATTCCTGTTATTTGAGGTGTACATAAAGGTAATGCAATTTGAGAGCCAATTTGAAAGGGTAACTTCTGAAACTGGCATGCCCTTTTTAGCTTCTGAAAAGGAGATGAACAATTTATCTGTTTTCCTGAAATCTTTAGTTCTATGCAGACAAAACCTAAGTTGCCTATGCACATCCAATTGAAGTTTGTATTCTGCCTTGTTACTATGATTAGGAAAAACACTGGGAGCTCAACTGATTGATTCAGATTGGTTTGGGAACAAACTTTGGCACAAAGGATAGATTAGTTCGCAGAGATAATCTATCCTTATGGAAAAAACAAATATGGTGGCTTAATTGATAGAGCTTGCAGATGTAATGGCTACTAGGAGGATAGTTTTCCAAGACAGAAATTTGAGATCACATGATGATGAGAGTTCAAAAGGATGTGAGGTTGGGGGCATCAGGACAAAATTTAGATCCCATGGTGAGAGAGATTCTTTTATGGGAGGTCTCAATAAGCAAGTGCCTTTTAAGAATGCTTTACACAATTTGTGTGACATCAGGTTAGGAGTGTATTCACCAATGTGAAAATTTGAAATTGCAGCTAGTTAAACTCTAACTGTAGCTGCTGCTGAACCTTGCTGGAAAAGTTGTGCAATAAATTCTAAAACTGAACTAATTGGGGCAGAAAAGGGATCAATGTTTCTTGCTTTTGCCCAGTAGGAGAAACTCTTCCATTTACTAGAATATAACTTCCTGATAAAAGCCTTGTGAGAAGATACCAAAATATGTTTTACTGTTGGTGTGAAGTTTGAAGCCTGACTAAGTCTGAAAGTGGAGCAGCCAAGCTGTCAAACTGAGGGTTTGCAGAGCAGGATGGAGTGTTCCTGACATATGGGTCGTGGGTTCTGGAGGTCGTGGGCTCTGGAATTGGGTCCAGAACCCACGTTTTCTCCTGTAGGTGAGACCAGAGAAAGGGGAACCAAATCTGACGAGGCCAATATGGAGCAATGAGAATCAGCCTGCTTCCCAAGGATTTTGCTTTCTGAATGACTTTGGGTATCAGGGGAAAGGGGGGGAGGCATACAGAAGTCCCAAGAGGCAATCATGAACAGGTGCGTCTCTCTCGGTGTCTCCCCCACAGGGGGGATTAGGACAAATTAGCTGCTGCATTTGGTATTCATGGGAGTGGCAAAAAGGTCACGGCAATGCTGTCCCCATTTTTGGAAAATCTTCGCTATGTTTTGGTTTAGAGATCACTCGTGAGGCATTAACATCACCCTGCTGAGTTTGTCCGTTATCACGCTGGATTTCCCCAGGATATGCATTGCTATAAGAAAACATTATGAAGAGATTGCCCATTGTCATTCTCTCAACGCTTCTTGACAAAGGGGATATGATCTGGTTTCTCCTTGTTTGTTTATGCACCAGACTACTGACGTTGTCTGACTGGACTGCAATCGTTCCTAGTGGAACAGTGCCCTGGAGTGCTTGCAATGCTAGAAGCACTGCTGTCATCTCTAGAACACTGATATCCAAATGGCCTCATATTCTTGCCATGCGCCTTGAACTGTTCTTCCCTGATAATGCCCCCCCACCCTGAAAGGCATCCATGGTCACCGTAGCTACAGTTTGTTGTGGCGCAAAAGTTCGCCTAATGATCTATGGTGGCTTTGGTCTGACCACATGACCATCTCTCTTGCATGACTCATTATGATTTGGTGAGACTTGGGAAGTTCTTGTAATGACCACTGAGCAAAAAGGAGCCATTGAAGAATTCTCATATGCATCCTAGCTAGAGGAACTAGGGTGATTGTTGAAGCCATGATTTTGCTTTCACCTTGTTTCTGGGTAGAAGGTTGGCTATTTGTTGTCTGAGAACAGAAACTCTTTTGGGAGGCAGACATGCCATCATGGAAACGGTGTTGAGATCTGCGCCTATGAATGTAATATGTTGACAGGGCAACAAGGCAGACTTTTGTAAATTCACTGTTATGCTAACTGAGAACAGGTTTGAAGTGTGGTGTCTTTCGCCTGCTGAAGAAGATGCTTCGTAGTGGCAGTTAGGAGCCAGTCGTCTAGGTACGGAAACACTTGGAATCCTAGACATCTCCAATGAACCGTGACTACTGCCATGCATTTGGTGAACACTCTGGGGCTGTAGTGAGACCAAAGGGCAGAGCTCAAAACTAATTATGACTGGCTCCCAGCTGGAAAAAGGAAGAATTGACTGCAGTGTCACCATTCAGAACTTGGACTTCTTCATAAATTTGTTTAGTTTGCTGAGATCCAATATGGGTCTCCAGTCCCCTGTTCTTTTTGGCACTAAAAGGAATCTTGAGTAAGTTCCAAATCCTATTTGGGCTGCAAGAACTTTCTGGACGACTCTTTCATCTAGCAACCTTTGAATTTCTACAGTTCTTGTTCCCTTTGACTGGGTGGAATATCTGGCATTGTTCTGATCTGTGGGACAAGATGGCAAAAGGGAATGGAATAACCTCTGGCCCCCTTGTCTCTTGTGATCTCTCGCCAGACTTCTGGGTACAAAGTTAACCCCCGACTGCCTCCAGAGAAGAGCAGACGGGCCTCCTTTCAGGAGTGCTGGTATGGCCAGCCACGAAAGGAATTGCGGTCACCCTGGTTTTGCAGACCCCCTCTGCCTCGAGGATGACGTCTACCATTATTGCCTCCCCCTCTGTCCCTGGAGAAGGGTTCACCTCATGAGTCCTGAAAAACTCCCTGGGATCTTTTGAACCACATTTTCCCACTCTTCTGACCTTTAGGGTAAGGTCTTGAAGGTATGGAAAAACGTACTCCAAAGGAAGAGAGAGTTTTCCCTTCCTGCTTGCATCTGGAGAGTGAAAAATTTTATTTTAATTCACGTGCTCTGCTCCTATGCTGTGCTGGATCCAAAGTCTTCTTAAGATGCACGGTCTTGCTGTGCTGTTTACTGCTGAAATCAGAGTCACAGAACTTTGCATGACTCCATCTGTAGTCTGTTTAAAGCACCAAGCCTTTCAAATTGCACACTGATAAAGAAATATATTTTGCAGCTATAAGCACAGTTACAAATAACTTATTTTATAACAGACAACACATGCTATTTCTGTCAGATTGTAGCATATATTTACAAATTTTTCCTTCATTACAGATATGAATGATGGCAAATACAAAATACCACTCTCTGTCCTTCTCTCATAAATGAATTACTACAACTGCTATATAGAGTGCTAGTCATGCACATAGATGATATTTCTTCTTGGTATATTTTTTGGCCTTCTGTGGGAAGTCACATAATGTCTGTTTTTAGACTTTTCTGTTGTCCTTTTGTGATTTACTTGTAAGCACTTTTGCTGATGTGAGGATGCCATTAACAGAAATCTGAAAGGAAACATCTGTACAAGCTGTTCCTATAGAAAAAACATCATGTATTGCTGAATTTATAAAAAAGGATGTCTGTTAATAGATATTTGTTCTGCAAACATGAGAAAATCATGTAATTCTTGCTTTCCAATATTGCTTTGCTAGGCATTTTCTTTTTGATGCTGTGAAGAGATGCCTGTCTGTTATACATATAGTAGGAATGCAGATTTTACATTGCTATTCATGCAAACACTTTATTCTATGCTTTATCTTTCAGCACATTTACAACAGAATTAATTTCAGCCTTATATTCATAATATCCAACAGAGAGTGTTGTCCTTGACTTTGGGTCCAAAGAGTGAGGAAACATCAAAAGGGGCATTGACAAAGGTAGACTTGAAAGGCTCCGCAAAGTTACACAAGCGCATCCAGGAGTGTCTCCTCAGGGAAACTTCTGAACCCGCTGCTCTGCTCACTGCTGCACAGGATATCAGTCTCATGGAGGAGTTAACAATGAAATTTAAGGTAGATAGCTGAGAAGTCACCGTTTCTGAGAACCCCGCAGCTAATGAACCTTAGAGAGTATTTCCTAACTCCTTCAGGAGATCTCTCTGTAGTCTTGTAAAGTGTGTAAGGTAGTTCAGTGATCCAAGGGTAAAAGTCGCTGATGAAAAAATATGCTTCCTGTATCTGTCCATTGTCTGGGAGTCCTTGTTCCGTGGATGGACAGATGAGGATGTTTCAGAAAGTTCCTTCTTGTTGGCTGCTGCCACCACCATAGCATCTACAGGAACGACTTTCATGAGGAAATCTTTTTCAGATGGAGCTGATAAGAACTTATTTAGCCTCCAAGGGACTGGTTGCAAACTGTCTGGTGAGTCCCACACCTTTCGACTAACCAACTCCAATAGCTCGTCAAAAGGCAGACACCCCCAGGAGGCTGAAGGTTGAGATCTAAAAGCCTTCAGGTACACTAACTCCATCAGAAGGGTTGATAGTTTTCCAGCCGCCTCTCTGTTTTAGGATTTCTAAGATATCTGCAAAGGAGATATCTTCAGAGGACAACCGTGGGGACCCTTCTGAGTCCTCAAGGTCAGTGGCAGAGGTGATGGACTCGTCAGGGGAGTCTATATGCTTCCTCTTGCATGTTCTCTTTCGAGCAGCCTCCTCAGAAGGGTATTCTGGGGAGGTCTTGAAAGTGGGGCTCACCCAATGGGGCTCCTTGATGCTCTGAATCTCTGCTGTCCAGTGGATGGGGTGGTGCCGAGACAGAAGCTGGTGCCTTGGTGGGAAGAATACCAGTATCCTTGTGTAGAGCTGTAGGTGGGGACAGCACACTCATCAACTCGAAGGCAGCTCTCCCCGGCTCTGAGGACACCTCCAGTTCCGAGGAAATGGAGGGAATCCCTGGCTCACAGGAGATCAGCTCCGAGGTTGATGTAGGAGCCAGCCGAACTGAAGCTCAGAGAGGTAAACTTGGAACTGAAGAAACTCGGGTCCAAGTGTCCCCCTCCAGAGCCGACTGAAGAACTTTGACTCCTACACACCCTGGAAAGCACCGATAGTGTCGGAGCAGGGATCGGTTCTGAAATCTCCTGGCGGGGTCCCAGAATGGAAGAGTCTACAGCAAATGATATCTAGCATTCCGGCTCCGAAGATCCAGCTTGGATCTGAGGAGAAATAGTTGTGGATGTAACAGTCTTGGATGGTTACGAAACCGGTTGGGTTGGAGCCGAAAACAATTTAGCCAGCGACTTCAAGTCTGCGCACCACCCTATCTAAGTCATCGTCTGACAAGCTCCT
The DNA here is from genome assembly GCF_019279795.1 of Protopterus annectens. NCBI lineage: Eukaryota > Metazoa > Chordata > Ceratodontiformes > Protopteridae > Protopterus > Protopterus annectens. The sequence continues at coordinate 825,269,730 of NC_056726.1, forward strand.
AGAGGACCTATTGGAGAGGGAAGCTGAGAGAGATCTCTCCAGTATGGGAGATCTCAAGTTCAGTGGACTGGCTCCGAAGGCCATGGAGCCGAAGGACTTGATTTGTCCAACTCAATGATCTCTCTCGGTTCCAAGGGCTGTGGAGCCGAGGAGATTGATGTTTCTGAAGTTTTGGCCAATTTTTGAGGTGGCTCTGAATGAGCCGAAGAAGAGGGAGATGGTCTTTTCATAGGCTTGTCACCTTTAGAGAAAGGGGACTTATTTGAAGAAGATGTACTCTGTAAAGCTTCATCAAAAGAAGGTTTCAGGAGCCCTTTGAGAATTAGCTTATTCTTTCCTGTAAGACATGGGAGCTGAAAGAATGACAGAATGTACATGTCTCTTGGAGGTGAATAGCCCCCAAACAATAAACACAAATATTATGCCCATCAGTAATTGACATTTTTTTGAACATTTCTGGCACTTTTTAAAGCCTGATTGCTTAGGTTCCTTCTCTCTGCTTTCCTTAGACATTATAAGAAGGAAACACAACTACTAATACTAAAAAAAATGCAAACACTAACTATGTATATTATAGCTAAAGACAAGAAAAAATATAAACTTTGGCCAAGGAGAGCGCATCCGAATGCATAAAGTGGCAAATGAGATCTGGCGAATTACACCACTCCAAACATTGGAAGAATAAGTGCCTCGATTAAGAAAACTTGCCTACAATAAAAAGCAGAAGCACTAGGAGCCACGAGTCATACAAACAGACTTTATTCAATCCAATAGCACAAAAATCCACCGAGAAACGCTGAACTACTTCTCCGGTGCTACTGAGTTATATTTATTTCATTGCCTTCTTGTATCTGGATTTAGATCCATATAAAATTTTAGGAAAGTCTCCTGGAATAAGTAAATAATATAATAACTTTAGTAAATACATTTAGGTTAAATATTTCCTTTTCTACATTATTTTAAGCACTGATCCTATGGTTTCTAATGAAACCAAGAACAGTTAGAGTATGAATTTGATTTTTTTATTACTTTTTATTATGATTTTTTATATATATATATATATATATATATATATATATATTTAAGATTTTTTAACATATTTATCTAATTAAATAATAGGTACTTGAATTTTAAATGTTCTTAGAGAGAATATATTGAGTGAAAGTATGATGAATTTTTTATTTTAGTAAAGAAATGCATGTGTTTTGCACAAAATGCCACTAGATGGTGGTATTGAATTATAATCATTTCATTGTCTCCTATCTGGATTCAGATCCACATGAAGTTGAAGGGAAACTTTCTTTATTAAC